>NC_085136.1:10368193-10619221 GCF_035046485.1 Aedes albopictus
TTATGCTGAAGATTGATCTGAGCTGTCATAACCATAGCCACTACCCAAACAAGGCACGATCAAACTCTTACAATCCCAACACAAGAAAAAAGAGCAGCGATAAAAACCAATTCGGTATCGATTGAAGAACGCCAGAGACGAAGATACACAGAAGACACTGTGAAGAACACATAATGCAAAGCGCCATATATGTTATAATAAAAGCTAATAAACAACATACTAATAATCCCACCCTTATTGAGCCTCGCAGTTAAGGCTTAAAAAGAAGAGCAGATTATCTCAGTAAAACACAAGGTCAACTGCACCATTGCTCCGGTTAGCGCAGTAAGGGCAGAATACTGTGGAGGGCGCGCTAGTACTCCACAGGCTTCGTTAAGCGGTTAGGATTTTATTAGACCCTCCCTAACCATTCATTTCTAGGTACGGTAAGCATATAGCCGCATCACACCATGAATTAGGGGTCACCTGTTTAATGGACTCTTACCACCGGAACAGGCATTCCGTAGTGTTATTCTTAGCCAATAGTGACAACCGCTACCGACACTACACAGCTATCTAGGCTGATCAAGAAAGGAAGATAATATTGATGATCAACTTCATACTCTCCCGAACAGCCGCGGCATTTTTTTTCTCTGTTATGCTCGTATGGCGCTCATAAACAATTACACAAATTAATAAAAATAAATAATGCAAGTGTTATTATATTGAAAGGTAAGCATTCATATGCCCAATCTACAAGAAAGGGCACAGACTGGAGTGTGCCAATTACAGAGGGATTACCCTTTTAAATTCGGCGTATAAGATACTGTCGCGTGTCCTGTTCAACAGACTGCGACCTCTTGAGGAGTCCTTCGTCGGCGAATACCAGGCTGGTTTTCGTGAGGGCCGATCAACGACGGATCAAATGTTTACCCTGCGGATGATTCTAGATAAATTTCGGGAATATTACTTGCAGACTCACCATCTGTTCATTGATTTTAAAGCAGCGTACGATTCAGTGAAAAGAAATGAGTTTTGGCAGATAATGTCAGAACATGGTTTTCCGGCGAAACTAATTAGGCTGATACGCGCAACGCTGGATGGATCAAAATCAAGTATTCGGATCGCGGACGAAGTGTCTACGTCGTTTGTGACCTTGGATGGATTGAAGCAGGGGGATGCTCTTTCAAATTTATTGTTCAACATTGCACTCGAAGGAGCGATTAGGAGGTCAGGCGTGCAGAGGAATGGCTCTATCATCACACGGTCGCACATGCTCCTCGGTTTTGCGGACGATATTGATCTCATCGGCATCGATCGTAGGGCAGTGGAGGAAGCTTATGCTCCTCTGAAGAGAGAGACAGCGAGGATAGGCTTGACGATTAACTCTGCCAAGACGAAGTACATGATAGCGGGTAGAGACAGAAGCAGGCCTAGTGGTGTTAATGCTGAGGTAGTGATTGATGGGGAAGTGTTTGAAGTTGTTGAAGAATTTGTTTATCTTGGAACACTTGTGACATGTGACAATGACGTTTCCCGTGAAGTGAAAAGGCGTATTGCAGCTGCGAATAGGGCCTTTTACGGATTGCGTAGCCAGCTTAGGTCCCGTAACTTGCAAACGCAAACAAAATTCGCTCTGTATAAGACTCTGATTCTTCCGGTTGCCCTCTACGGTCACGAAGCGTGGACGTTAAAGGAGGTAGACCGAAAAGCTTTTGGAGTTTTTGAGCGCAAAGTGCTGCGGACAATTCTCGGTGGGAAACAAGAAAATGGAGTGTGGCGCAGACGCATGAATCACGAGTTGTACCAAGTGTACGAAGATGCGAATATTGTGAAACGTATAAAATACGGCAGACTTCAGTGGGCTGGACACGTAGTGCGAATGTCGGAAGAAAGAATAGCGAAAACAATATTCAGCAGAGAACCCGGTAGAGGTAGGCGACTTCGTGGGCGGCCGCGAACTCGCTGGCTGCACGCGGTTGAAGAAGATCTACGATCCCTACACGTTCGGGGAAACTGGAGGAACATCGCCCAAGACCGACGAAGATGGTGCTCTACTATACGCTCGGCATTGGAGTAAAGTTACTTTGTAGCCAACAAGGTATCAAGGTAGGTAAGCATTCATATCTGTTGTTAATTTACTACCTAATTTTTTACTTCATATGGCGACCGTGACATTTATATTCATGATGGTTTATGACAGGTGTTCAGCAAAAATTCGCTAACATACCAGTATTCGTTGGCATGACCACACAAACATCGCGCAGCGGAGTTATTTTAAATCTTAGTTTCAAAACTTTCTTATAAGAATATGGAAATTCCTACCGCAACCAATTTTGCCGTTATGAAAAATGTGAATTTTATTAGTAAGACAGCATTTTAGTCTAAATAAAGAAATCAGAGAATGAGTAAAAGACTGCATAAAGCACAGACTAAAACATTCATGTTTATCTGCCTTGTATAACATCCTTGTTTGTACTACCAAAACTACTAAGTTGTAGTCAAATCGAATAAAACTCTCCAAGTGAAATCCGATGGGATAGAAAACCGAAAATTCTCACAAACAACTCACAATAAGCGACCTGAATGTATCCATCTACCATCTCATTGAATATTCCATCAAGCCCCATCCAGTTCCTGTTCTGGTTGTTTACTGGGCGGAAGCTGAAAGATCAAAACAAAGGTATTCGGATCGTAGTTGCTCGATCGTTCCCATTTCCAATCGATACCCGTACCCACCCGTAACGTAACCACACGAGCTAGAAATCCTCATTAGAATGACGAAGTCCTTCCTCGAGGTTTCACCCGTATCTTCGGGAAAGCAAACCAGGTAAAGGCGTCACGTAGCGCATTGCCCCTAACTCAAGGCAGCAGATGAAGAAATTTCCTCTGAACCGTAAACATCCATCCTCTCTCTTCCATTGTCAAGTGATTTACTGTTGTCGACGATGACGACAAGGACGACGATAACCGTTCGACCGTTGGGCAAGGTTGAACCGAAGAGGGTGTGGGAGCAAAACCTGGTTGCTTTGGTGAATCGGATTGGGTCGGGTTGCTGCGATTGAATTTAGATCCTAATTCCATCGGCCCATTAGGATTCGGTCTCTGTTTGCGAATGGGTAAACATTGATGTTGGAATTTCCGAAGAGGTTTGTCGATTGTTTGTTGATCATAATGAGAAAAGTCAATTCAACTCCCATCGGAAAAATGTTTCCGGTTTTCCACGACACAACTCAAGAAAATTAACGAATTTTTTAGCTTCTATTTGAACAAGTCCATTGACAAGCTTTCAACTAAATTAATTACTTTCTGAAACACACATCGACCCTTCTCCACTGGAAAAACTATTTACAGCAACTCCAGTGCTCCAAACCACAAAGCATCCAAGCAACTGCATATTTTTACACCCGGCGATCCACCACAGCCTGCTGCGATGACGGCTACAAAACATCCCTTCTCCGGCTCCGCATGGCTCCGGCACACCGTCATCGTTCGTAGAAGCTTCGAAATTGAGTTCAATCTAGCTATCCATCCAGAATGTAGCTCCGTTGGAAGCATGGCGGCCGCAGCACAGCAGAGGATTTGTTTTGTACCTTTCCGGGAAAACTTCTTCCACCGCAACCGCAGTTCGACGATAATTTTCCGATGCTTTATCCCAATCGGTAATCGTCATCGGCGGTCGACGACGATTGAACCGTTAGGGATGTGGAGTATGTGGATGTCATGTGGGGATACCACAAGCACAACAATTATTGGATTGACATTGGAAAGGATTTGGATTTGGATCTAGATTTAGATATTAGATTGGAAAATGAACATTCCATGTTATTACAGGGAAACACACTGCGTTGCCGTTTGTAATACATATTCTATTCCTTTAAAAAATCTGCAATGTGGTAACCAAAGGCAACTGCTTTCTTCTGAGCATTCGAAGGAAATAATTGTTTTGATTTTGTATGGAATTGTGGTTTACAAAATTTCTGTAAGGGTGAAAGAGAAGGAAAGAATTTCATGCAGTGCCCTATTGGGAAAACCATGGGAAACCAGTGCCTACTGTGCACTTTGGTGCTTGCTGCATCCAGTCCTTTTATTAAAGGGCTTCGAAAACCCTGCCGGAATCATGCATTTAACATCCAAGTAAGCAGGCAAACATTGAAACAAGAATTTCCTTCCTTGCAAACGTTTGCCCCTTTATTTGGCATTATATCTATTTTCAAACTATCATGCATAGAATTGGCATGAGAGTTTAGAAAGTTGTTTAGAAGGTTGAGAGCAATATGACGATTCACCAATGGGAAGCAAGCAACGATTTGTACGTAAAATGAAGTTTATGACCATGTTAGACGCACCTTTAAACGGTAATGTTAGAACGCATACGAAAGTGCCATTTTGTGTAAAAAAGTGGAGGCGATTTTTGCACTGCACACGACGCCGAACAGAAATTCTTCGAATATTATCACATATTCCATCACATCACGTGAACACAAACAATTCTCGCTTATGCAACTTTTCATATATGCTTCAATGTGTTCATTTCTAACAAACTGATATTCACAAGACGCGACGCGAGACAAGACATAACACTTATCGTGTCAACTAGGCCCGTGCACAGAAGTGGTGCCAAGGGATGTTTTTATTTTCAATTTCGGGAAAGGGCAGAGGGGCGCCTAAATAGTGTAACGATCATCGATAAGCAAGCTCTCCTAAGTCTCCATGGGGAATTGCTTCCAGGATTCTTCATGGGGTTTCTTCAGAAATTTCTCCAAGAATTCCTCCAAGGATTCACCCGGGAATAACTTCTGTGATTCTTTCAGGAACAACTTCAGGATTTTTTTAAATAGATCCAAGAACTCTTCTTAGGATGCCTTCAGAAATATCTCTTGGAATTCTTTTAGAAACTCCTCCAGGAAATAATTCGAGACTTCCTCCAAGCACAGTTTATCGATTCCATAAGGATTTTTTCTTGAGATTGCTTCCGAGATTCCTCCTGGGGTCTCTTCAAAATCACCTACAAAGATTCCTTCATCAGTCCCTCAACGAGTTTATTTTAGAAATCCTTAGGAATTTCTTCAGGAATTTCAGCGATTTCTTTAGTACCTCCAGGGATTTCTTCAGAAACTCCTCATGGAATTCCCTCAGAAATTGCTCTTTGGATTTCTTCAGGAATTCTTGTTGTGATTCCTCCACGAATTTCTCAAAGGATTTATCCAGAAATTCCTACAGGAATTCTTCCATGGTTCCTCTGGGATTTCTTGCAGGGATACCTCAAGGAAGTCTTCTAGAGATTCCCCCTGGAATTCCTCCAGAGATTCCTCCCGAGTGTGGAGCGGACCTGGTTGGATGGTTAAAACACGTGACTATCACGCCGAGGACCTGGGAACGAATCCCACTCCCCACAAACTCACAAAATGTGAGTTTTTCCTTCGGAAGGAAAGCAAAGCGTGGGTCCCGAGATGAACAAGCCTAAGGCTAAAAATCTCGTTAATACAAATAAAAAAATCCCCCGAAACTCCTCCCGGAATTTCCCAGGAGTTCCTCCAGGGATTCCTCTCGAGATTCCTCCTAAAAGTGTTCCAGTAGTTCTTCAAGTAAATCCTCTTGGAATTCCTCCAGGGATTTTCTCTAGGGATTTCTCCGGAGATTTATCATGGAATTTATGCAGGGATTCACTCAGGAACTCCTGTGGAGATATCTCAAGAAATTTATCAAGGAGATATCTCCAGGAGTTCCTATAGGCATGTCTCCAGAATTTTTTCCAGGGGTTACTCCTGGCATTCTTCCTGGTATTCCTCCAAGAGTTCCTCCAGGGATTTCTATATGGATTCTTCCAGGGTTTTATTCAGGAACTCCGCAGGATTTTCTTCAGAAATTCCTCCAAGAATTGATCCAGAAACTCCTTCAGAAATTACTACATCAGTTTAACCAGGAAATTCTGCAAGGATTCCTTCCGAAATTCCCCCAGGAATTCCTCCCCGAATGTATCAAGGAATTATTCCAAGTGTAGCTCCAAGAATTTCTCCAGGAGTTCTTCCTGAAGTTCCTTCAAGCATTACTCCAGGCATTCCTCCAGGATTTCCACCAAGATTTCCTCCAGGAACTACCTCAGGTATTTCTTCGGGAATTTCTCAAGGAATTTCTCCAGGCAATCCTTCAGGGATTTCTTCAGAGATTATTGTAGGAATTTTCCAGGGATTCCTCCAGGAAGTCTTCCAAGGTTTCCTCCAGGAATTTATAAAGAAATTTTTCCTCCAGTGATTTCCCTAGAGATTCCTCCAGAGATTTCTCCGAGGATTCGACCAGGGATTCCTCCAGAAATTCCTTCTGGGATTTCTCTATGGATTCTTCCAGAGATTCCTCTAGGAATTCTTCCTATGATTCATCCAGTATTTCCTCTAAAAAATCCTTATAGAATTCCTCCTAAAATTCCTCCAGAAATTTCTCGGCAATTCCTCTAGGAATTTTTCTGAGAATTCCTTCAGAAATTTCTCCAGGGATTCCTCTAGAGATTCTTCCAGGAATTCATTTAGGGATTCCTTCAGGAATAATTCCACGGATTTTTCCCAAGAAGTCCACAAGGGATTTCTTAAGGCATTCCTCTTGAGGTTCATTCGGAAATTGCATCAGGGAATCCTCCAGAAATTCCTCCAGGGATTTTCCAAGAATTTCCCCAAAGACTTTCCTTGAATTCATCAGAAATTTCTCCAAGGATTTCTTCAGAATTTGCGTCAGGGAGTCCTAAAAGAACTTCTCTTGGAATTTCTCCAGGGATTCCTCCAGGATTTCCTCCAAGTATTTCTGTAGAAATTCCTCTATAAATTCATCCGGGGAGTTCTCTAGGAATTCATCTAGGGATTGCTCCGGGAATTCTTTGAGGGGTTCCCTCATCCTGGGATTCGTCTAGGAATTTCTGCGATGCCCCCAGGAAATCCTCTAGTTGTTTCTTCAGAAATTCCTCCAGGAATTTTTCCAAAAATTCATCTAGCTATTTCTCCAGGAATACCTCCAGGTGTACTTTCAGAATTGCTCCTAACATTTTCTCCAGGGATTCCACCAGGAATTTGTCCAGAAGCTCCTCCAGGATTTCCTCCAGAGATTCGACTAGGAATTGCTTCAGGGATTTCTCCAGCAATTCAAAGAGTTCCTTTAGAGATTCCTCCAGAAATTTCTCTGCTAATTCCTCCAGGAATTTTCTAAAGAGAATTCTTCAGATTTTTTTCCAAAGATTTACATAACTGCTCCAAGGATTCCTCCAGGAATTCATCCAGGGATTGCTCCAGGTTTGCTTTCAGATATTCTCCTAGGGATTCATGCAGAGTTTACTCCAGAGATTGCTCCAGGAATTTCCTGTAGTGATTCCTTCCAAAGTTCCTCTCGAGATCTTTTCAGGAGTTTTCATCTGATTTTTTTTTTTTTCAGAAGTTCGTCAGAGATTCCTCCAGGTTCCTTGGAAATTATTCCAGAAGTTCCAAAGGAATTCCTGCGGATTTCCTGGTGGTATTCATTGGAAACATTCATATTTATTTCTCACAAACTCCTGAGGGTGTCTCGAGTTTTTCCTGGAATTTCCTAAAAAATGCCGGAGAAATTCCCGAGCAACCCTGGAGGTATACCCGAGATATTTTGTTATTCCTAATCATTTGACTTAATTTAGAGCTCTATTGTCAACTAGGGCACTGCGTGAACAATTACCATTGGTAGCTGTACTCACACATTGTACAGCGCCTGAATGCTTTCATTTTACTATATCGAACAGGATGCCTTTGTGCTGGTTTCATTTTCCTACTCTATCCATGGTAGTACAATCAACACGATGGTCACACATCAAGACTGTTGTTCTTTTTCCAGTCCGATTGAGGATCCAGGGCAATGTCGTCGACCATGCTCGAAAAATGCTGATTGATATTAATAATGAATATTGATTGTCGTTTTCGCATTCGACGCAGTCGCAGATTCAATGGCGCGAATCGCAGCCCAACAGTAAAAAACCTCCCAAGTAACAATGAATGCTGAACAGTGAGAGTATTAGCGGAATATTTGCTTGTTAATGGTATCAGTGGCTTAACACAATGATAGCTAAATATTGGTCTGAATTATGGCTTGTTCAACCCATTTTAATCAGCAATACATGGGTGGCTGAATATCAAGTTGTATTTTTTTTACAGCTGACCCAAACAATGTTTTCGTAAAGTCCCCATCGCTTCTTCAGCCTTAGGCTGAGTTCAACTTATGTTCTTGATTATTCAAACACAATAAGTAATGCTTCCATTTTCGAGAATATGTATGTATACAATTGTTTGGTGTGCTAAGTTTAGGTGCTAAGGTGAGTGACTTTAAATCAGAAGGTCCGAGTTAAAATCCAAGTTTTTCCAAAGATTAATTTATAAACTCCATAACGGATCGTAGTAGGCAGTGCGCGCGGACGTGAATCAAAATTTATCTGTCACGGTTTTTTTTTGTTCTCGTGAATTTTGTACTTTTACCTGCGAAATTTCATATCGGTTAACGCTCTGAATATCCTGGATTTGAAGAATACCTATCTAATTTTGTTCAGCTGAGGGCGCAAGGACCTTACTAGTGCATTCAGTGCGCGAATTATTTTTCGCTTTTGTGTTGGTATTTTCGGCTGGCAGTAGGATTCATTGGTTAATGAATATCGATTCGAATGAAAGTATACTCAATTGTTGTGCCAAGGAGCAAGTTATTACCCTTTTGTGGAGAAGCTGCTGCAACGCGAAAGAAACAGTGGAAGGTCAAAGGTCCAAGTGGATTCGGAATTCCGGCTTGCCATGGTGTTGCCGATGGAATGCTGGAAGTCAGAATTGACGTGTGGCCGTTGCAACATCTTGTGGCCATTCATCATTACAACCGGTGAGATCTTTC
Source organism: Aedes albopictus (assembly GCF_035046485.1). NCBI lineage: Eukaryota > Metazoa > Arthropoda > Insecta > Diptera > Culicidae > Aedes > Aedes albopictus. The sequence continues at coordinate 10,377,053 of NC_085136.1, forward strand.
TGATTTGATTGCTTTGATTTGTTTTGAGTAACATAATTGTGAAACACATTGATAATGGATCAAAATATGTGCCAACACGTGGTGGACACGCCTCGCTGGTTGTACCCAGATGCAGTGTGTTGCTCGACCGTGGTGATGCCCACGGTTGTTGTTGTTTTTTTTAATTCATTGTAGTGTTTAAACCTTTTTTCAACTTGTCTGTAGTGATTGCTGTATTACTTTTCTGTTTCTTATAATGTGGCATATTTCATTCTGTACCATTATTGGGGAGTGGGTCATCATACTTCTTCTCGTTTCAGAGAGCGAGTAATGGCGCTTAAACCTAGGCTTTCGAGCTTGGACATGAGGCTCAAATTCCTATGTCCCATCCCAGGAAGAAGAGCACCGACGGAGTGACATTAACCTTCTTAGCAAAGTCACTCCCAACGAATTTAATTAACATTCATACTTCATACTATGCTGAGCGGTTGGTACGAGATGTCCCCGTTCTATAGCTTTATTGTGGCATCAATGTCCACATCAAGACGCTGCACAGTAGGCCTGGCCGCTTCCATTCTTGTACTACATCTCCGATGTGCTGCAAGCATTGATAATGACAAGAAAAATGATAGAAATAGTCGATTCTATCATTTTCCAGGATTCTTTCAATGAATGGCTGTGTATGTGTAGACTAGACTAGACTAGACTAGATTAATTTATAAACTCCATAACATCTCTTGCCTTTCTCGTACACCAAAGTGTGGCTATATGGTCACTCAAAAACGAATTTCCGATAGAAGGCTCGGAAAGTCGAGTCACATATACCAATCAACTCAGTTCGACGAATAGATATGATCGGCCTTAAGTCAGACTGGGACATCTGTTTTTTCATTCATTTTGTGGAAATGTCCTGCAAGCACATTATTTTCTGATAAACTGTAGTTCTTTTATGTAATGACCCATTTGCATCAAAGAATCGTCGAAAAGTTCAGAGTTATTGAATTGCTTCGCTTATCTCTACTTGCCCAAAAAATCGTGAAGTCCACTCTGACTTAACGCCGACCATATGATGTATGTATGTGTGTATGTATGTATGTCTGTGCGCCAAAAAAGTTCACTCACTTTTAAGGCACTTCCCATTGGCCGATTTTACGGATTGTTTGCTATTGAATTTAAAAGGTTTTACCACATTGTTTGCTATTGAAAATGGCGCGGATCGGTCGAGGTGTCCCGGAGTTATGGCCATTTCAGTGATCCAGACCAGCACCGATGAACTAATCATATCTAAAACTGAACCAATTTCTATCATGCGACACATCAAATTGCGCCCAGTTTTGTAATCTTTGGCATTGTTGCTGAATTTTATGCGCAAATCATCAATGGAAACCACAAAACCAAGAGGTCGATCAAAAATTCGAGATGGCGACCTAAAATCCAAGATGGCGGCCCACAACTAGAAGAGGCGGCTGTTGGGTATATTTAGTATTAGGATGATGTCCAGAGTTAAAAAATGAGAACCAAAATATTCAAAATGGCGGCCCAAAATCCAAGATGGCGGCCCAAAATCTAACATGGACGTTATTTTGAGGAGTTATAAGCTCATAAGCCATGCAATATGGGTGTATTTGGTATGAAGATGTCTAGAATCCAAAAAAAATGGCGAACAGAATATACAATATGGCGGCCTAAAATTCAAAATGGCGGCCTAATTATCAAGATGGGGTTATTATAAGGAGCTTTTGGCTCTAACAGGGATGCCAGATGATTTTTTGAAAAATCTGTATCACGCTTTTCAAAAATCTGTATCCCATACAAATTTTTGATGAAAAATCTGTATCTCATATAAAAATAAAATAACCCCTCTAGCTCAAAAATCTGTATTTCATATAAAACGAAATCTGTACGAATGCACAAAAATCTTCATAATACAGATAAATCTGTATATATGGCATCCCTGCTCTAAAGCCATGCAATACGTATATTAGCCTGGTACACGATTTATATGAAAAAATACAAAAAAATGGAAACACTCAAGCTCTTGTATACTTTTTGAGTTCCACTTTGGCCCCATATCAACTGTGCAAAATTTCAGATTCATCGAAAAAAAAACTATATTTTAGCTCCCGCCATTCTTAGTTTTTTATACGATTTACTATGGGAAATTTTACTCCTGCAGAGAAAAATCGCTAGGAATCACCCCTAAATCCCTAAAAATAAGTCGGTGAATGATTTCTGTAGAAAACTTCACTAGGAATCAGACCCCCGAAGACAGCAAACCGATGCGACGTTCGTGAAAAAAGTTATTAGGCCTCACCCGATCGATAAAATGACGAGATTTTATTATTTATTGTTATTCCTTACATGTTAAAGAGCGTTTGCATGTCATTCGATTTTCAACCAATAACTTTTTCTACATGCCTTAGATCGCTTTGTGGTCTTCGGAGGGTTGATTCCTCGTAAAATTTCCAACAGAAATCATTCATCGATTTAATTTTAGGGGTTAAGGGGCAACCTGTGGCGATTTTTCTTTGAAAAAGTTATTTTCCCCATAGTAAATCGTATGAAAATTTAAAATGGCTGGCGCTAGAATACAGTTTCTCCGATCGATATGAAATTTTGCACAGTTGATATGGGGCCAAAATGGAACTCAAAGAGTGTACAGGAGTAAAATGTCTTTTTGTGTCCCACGCTAACGTATATATTTGGCATAGAGAAGATGTCCGGAGTCTAAAAATGATCATCAGAATATGCAAGAGGGAGGTCCAACATTAAAGATGGCGGCGCAAAATGCAAGATGACAGCTCAAAATTCAAGATGGCAACTGTTTAAAGGTGTTTTAGGTTCTAAATCCAAGCAATATGGGTATATTTTGAATAAAGATGTCCGGAGACCAAAAACTGCGACCGGAATTTACAAGACGGCGGCCCAAAACTCAGCATTACAGTTGTTATAAGGAATTTTAGGATCATAAGTAATTAAATATGGGTATATTTGGTATGGCCCAGAGTTCAGAAATGGTGAACAGAATATTCAAGATGGTGGTTCAAATCCAAAGATGGCGGCCTGCATTTCGAGATGGTAGCTATTTGTTGGCTCACATTCCATGCAATGTGGGTATATTTGGTAGAAAGAAAAAGTGCGGAGTCTAAATATGGCGACCAAAATATCTAAGAAGGCGCCCCAAAATTCAAGATGGCGGCTGTCGTAAAGAGTTTTAGCCTCTAAAACCATGCGTTTTGTGTATATTTGGTGTGGAGTAAATGTAAAGAGTACAAAAATGGTGACCATAATATCCAAGATTTGATTGATTGATTTGTCTTTATTAGTAATATCCAAGATGTGTTACCCTTCAGACTCCCTCTCGAGGTACTCACTCTCCCTCAGGGTCGGCATAGATGATGATACCAATCAGAAAAGCAAACGCACGTGGTCTCCTGCTACACTACTCTATTTATTATACCTAACACTTTACTACTTACAGGTCTTTGTGTGTGTGTGTGTGTGTGTGTGTGTGTGTGTGTGTGTGTGTGTGTGTGTGTGTGTGTGTGTGTGTGTGTGTGTGTGTGTGTGTGTGTGTGTGTGTGTGTGTGTGTGTGTGTGTGTGTGTGTGTGTGTGTGTGTGTGTGTGTGTGTGTGTGTGTGTGTGTGTGTGTGTGTGTGTGTGTGTGTGTGTGTGTGTGTGTGTGTGTGTGTGTGTGTGTGTGTGTGTGTTTTTTTTTCCTCCCTACCACCCTCAGCAGAGAAAACCGATTGGAAAAACTCTGCTACTTGCCTCGATCCCCCTGGTACCACTGACGCGACTGCTTCAGGGGGGGCAATGCGCTCATGCGCTCTTCTTCTTCTGTGCTCATGCACATTTCTTCTCTTTTTAATTTGTTATTCTAATCATTTTTGTGTTCGTACCTAACCTATCGCCATTCAGCGACACAGTTGGTACAAACATACACCAAATTTGTTATTCTAGATGCTGCTAAATTGCTCCGAACAGTGCTCTTTCGGTGCCACTCCACTTTTTCGTCCAGCTTTTCGCACACGACTCGGATAGTCCCCGACGGTGGATCTACCCTATCCGACGAAGAGTTCCCCGACACTGAAACTTCTTCCGTTACCGATACTTCCCAGGCTGGTGCCAAGGTCGGTCCTGCGATTCCGGTTGGAGACTGGCTTCCGGTTCACAGGCGCCCCGACGACCAAGCTCCGGTGCTTTTTCGCGGATTACTCGGTCTAGTCCCCGGCGGTGGACGGACCTAGCCTACTCCGACAGAGAAAGTCCCCGACGGTGGAAGTTCTCTCGACACCGATGTTTTCATTCCGACCAGTATGGTGCCAAAGTCGGCCCGGCGATTCCGGTTGGTGGAAGACTTCCGGTTCACCGGCGCTCTGACGACCAAAACCGGTGCCACGTTACGGACGACTCAGTCATGTCCCCGGCGGTGGATCATGCCTACCCGGATCGCGGTCCTGCGCTCTCTGGTCTTCACGCCACTTCCTTTGCAGCGCGCACAGCATCCCCGTTACTGCTCTGTCGACAGCGTTCCACGTGTCTTCGTGGCGACACATCTCCTCGGCAATGTTGTCGACCGTCAGGCCGCGCATATCCCTGCGCATCTCTGAGAACCTAGGGCATTCGAAGACGACGTGCGCCGGTGCGCGTGTGTGTGTGTGTGTGTGTGTGTGTGTGTGTGTGTGTGTGTGTGTGTGTGTGTGTGTGTGTGTGTGTGTGTGTGTGTGTAGGGGGGGGGGAGCCGGCCGGCGTGGATCATATGGGTATTCGAACGGTGATGGGCGGGAATCGAGCTGCGGCGGCGGGAAGTGGGGCTACGGTGGCTTGGCGACGAAGGGATGTGAAGTTCGGGTGGCTTGGCGGCGACGGGAGGGCGACGATCTCGGTCAGGGTGTGGGCTGGCGATCGAGCGACGCTGGGAGGGCTTCTCAACGACGATGACGTGTAATCGGGTCACTCACTAATAGGCGAGCACGAGGTCGTCGGATGGTCACTCGATCACTCCTGCGGCTTTCCTGTTCCCCTGGCCTTAGGCGAAAACTGGTGCCAAAGGGGAGGCACGTGGTTACCTCGTCCTACCGTACTGGGGGTCGATCGTCCTACCCAGCAATAGCCAAGCGTGGGTATTTCAGAAAAAAAATCCCAATGGGTCCTACACGTGAGAATTAGGACGAGTCCGATGTAGGTCATTTGCTACCGGTTACCAGAAATTGTATCCATACCTGATTCTGCTAGGTCCTTTCTGTTCCTTATTCTGGACACTGGCCAATATTTCAGCTATGGCCGACTGTGCTTCACTAGACACTTATAATACACCTGAGAACTACTTGAACTTAGAGTCTTCACTCGGTGTGTTCACCTTGACGGTGTAAAAAAAGCAGCTTAACAGATTTCGGACCGGTAGCAAACCTCATCTTTCCCCATTCTTCCAAATACATCCTTTTCATTCCCTTTTTGTTCCCAAATCTCCCATTTTCCTTTTATTAGCCGATCCAGAATGTGTGTGATGTGTAGCCTAATTGTATGACAAGTGGGTGTACAATTCATTTTGATGGCTTTGATTTGACCGTTTCTTGATCTGGAGTATTCATTGATTACTTGACTTCTATTCTTGAAAATTATAACAAAAGAGGAATAACTATTTACAGGCAGTATTTTTATGAATAAATCTATGTGCTATTGGATTTACAATCTTAATAATCTCTGGATATAATCTAATTAGACCTATTGCTTATTTGTGTCTGTTTGTTCATAGCGAACAGCAGTATGTTGGATTTTTGTGTGCCTTTGTATTGAGGCTGCGCGCTCAATCTCCCTATCAGCTAGACTCTAGCTAGAGCCTCTCTCTTAGGGTGAAGGGCCTTAACTGTAACAGATAATAATCAAAAATACAAGATGGCTGCTCAAAAATCAATAGTAAGGGGTTTTAGCCTCTAAAACCATGCAATTTTGATATATTTGGTAAGAGGATGATGACCAGAAAACTGCGGCTCAAAATGCGGCCAACAATTCGAGATGGAAACTGACTCAAGGATTTTTAGGTTCTAAAACTATGCAATATGGGTATATTTGGCATTGAAACCAAGGCGGCCCAAAATTCAAGATGACAGCCGTTTTAAGGAGTTTTGGGCTCTGAAACCATGCAGTATAGGGATAATTTGGTATGGAGATAACGTATAGAGTCTAAGAGGCGACCAGAGTATCATAGATGGCGACCATATTGGACCAAAATATTGGGGAGCTTCAGGCTCTAATATCATCCCAAGTAACATTTTCAGTTTATGAAACACTAGAGGATTATCATAAATCTACTTCAATAAAACTCCAGCCAAAGCAACATTATCCGCATTGCTTCTACCATAACGTCAGGAAGATTACAATCTTGCTAGTTGGCCCATCCTTGTGAAGGTTTTGAAGTGTATTTAGCAAAAGTAATCCAGCATTTATAGTAACCATTTCTAGAGTACTCTACCTACACTCCCGTGCAAAAGTTTGGGGTCACCCCCTCAATAACATGGAAATGTTTTTCGGTCATATCTCAGTCATCTTTCATTTAATCCACTCGTTCTTAGACTCTATCGAAAGATAAAGAGTTAGATTTGATTCGTAGGTACTTTTCACAAATTTTATATGAAATTTTTAGTATAAAAAGTTTACCTAAACTTACATGTTTTTCCTAAATCTATAAGAAAAATTGTTTTCCGTGTAATTCAAAATAGAGCCGACAAAATTTTAAAATTAAAGTTGCATTAGAACCCTATTTCTATCCTCTTTGAGAGCCATTCATTAGATTTTAGCGGAAAAAATCATAACATAATTTAAATTATCGAATAAGGTTTACACGTCACCGTGCAAAAGTTTGGGGTCACCCCTTAGTATGCTGAATCGTGCAAAAGTTTGGGGTCACCTTCCAAATGAAGTCTGAGTCGGATTTTTGTTCAAATCGTCATTTTTTTTGGTGCAACTTCAATTCTTTCTTTGATAGTTGAATGGCAAGACAAATAAAAGGTTATGAAATGTTCATAAACTAAGTTCTAGACTAAGTTAAAGTAGAAATAGGTAAATAAAACCCATACAAATCAGTTAAGTACGTTATATAAAGTGCGAAAGAGGATGGAAGTGAGATGAAAATGACTGATTCGTGAATTCTACCCTATATAACTGTAAGCGTTATAACCACAAACATACCATTACCCCGAAATCCATAAGTTTCAGGAATGTTACACATTTTAATTTAAATGGCATTTTCATCAAAAAGTTATCCCTTTGCTTTGCCACCAAAACCCAAAATCTCGAATGTGATAATACATTCGGAGAAATGACATTCGTTGTAATGGTTTTTGGGTTAATGGTGTATTTGTAGTTTTAACACATACAGTTATACAGGGTAGAATTCACGAATTAGTAATTGTTATCTCACTTTTTTCCTCTTTCGCACTTTATATAACAAACTTAGCTGATTTAGTATGGATTTTATATACTATTTTCTACCTTAACATAGTCTATAACTTAGTTTATGAATATTTCATAACCACTTCTGTGTCTTGCCATTCAACTGTCATAGAAAGAATTGAAGTTGCACCAAAAAAAAAATGACGATTTGGATAAAAATCCGACTCAGACTTCATTTGAAAGGTGACCCCAAACTTTTGCACGGTGACGTGTAAACCTAATTCGATAATTTAAATTATGTTATGAATTTTTCCGCTAAAATCTAATGAATGGCTCTCAAAGAGGATAGAAATAGGGTTCTCATGCAACTTTAATTTTAAAATTTGTTCGACCCACTTTAAAATTACACGGAAAACAATTTTTCGTACAGATTTAGGAAAAATCTGTAAGTTTAGGTAAACTTTTTATACTAAAAATTTCATATGAAATTTGTGAAAAGTACCTACGAATCAAATCTAACTCTTTATCTTTCGATAGAGTATAAGAACGAGTGGATTAAATGAAAGATGACTGAGATATGACCGAAAAACATTTCCATGTTTTTGAGGGGGTGACCCCAAACTTTTGCACGGGAGTGTAGGTAAATGTTATCCACACTAATAATGACTTTCATCGAAACTATTCTGAATTTATAAATTTTATTTACTCTTGATAAATTTATCATGAAAGAAAAAACAAAACTCCCAGAGAAATAATGCAACTAATACGTTCCAAATTTGCAAACTTCGCACGGTGAATATTTATCGTATAGTGCCGCCACTCTAATTGCCCAATGAAATTTAATGTGAAATATGCTAGTGAAGATGTGAAAAAATAAAAGCCCTCATCGAAATCATTAACCCTTATGTGGCCGGCAAGGTACCCGGGTACCCAGCACCCATTTAAAATACACGGTGTAAAAAAAAGCAAAAAGTTTGCCGGCCACATAACGGTTAATATGATATAAAAATGCCACCTGAAAGTATGCTTGAAAATCATTACCAAACAAGAAAAATTCAACAATCCAACATGTCGGCAGCGAAAACATCTATTTTTCAATCATCTCCAGTTTGCTTTCGTAAAAGCATCATTTAACGTATAATGTCTTGTGATTGCATTTGTAGTGATAACTGTCGTGATTGGATGGGATCGAGAACGATCCATTTACTGAAGCGTTGTCTTCCGCCACGCGCCCTTGAGCCGAAAGCACGTAAGTGCCGGCCGAACTTTCACCGGCCGAATTTTCCGGGACCTCTTCCATCACGCGTCCGTTGAAGTTCGCTGTACTCGTGAGACTGCCTCAGCCGGCATTCCAACTGGCTGAGGAACCCCTTATTCTCAGCATTCTTCATTCCAATAACTTGGAAGAAGAGAGATTGCGAGAGAGAATTCTCTCAAACCTCTGTTCATTCTTGCAGCTTCCAGTTGTCAACATAGTAATGGAATCCAGCTTTTTACGCTGTAGTGAGGGGTGATTCAATTTTGACGGATCTTGCCGACAGCCCTTGCAGCATCACAGTTGCCGAAAATTTCAGTTCACTGCTCCAGATTTGTCAAAAATTTTCACCTGATGTTGCCATTGTTACCAGCAAAATAAATACAATTCAGTGTTCGTAAAAAATGGTTGCAGAGTTGAAGGAAATGCTTGCAGATTTTCGGAAGGGATTTGCAGTGACAATTTCCAGTAGGGTTCTCGGATTAATTGGTGGGGAAGTCGCCGAAAAAAAAACTGCAGCGAGTTGCAACTTCTCTTCATGGAGATTCCTTCGAGAGCTCTAGGAGTTACATAGTGAGATTCCTCCAGATGCTGAATTGTTGAAGGATTTCTTGATTCAAGGGTAGTGGGAAAAATAAACAGAAATTTCTCGGAAAGACCTATTTCAGAATTCCCCGGGGGAAACTTCTGGTGGTTTCTAAAAAAAATGGTAAACTAGCACAAAGAGGATTTCAGATTACTTCCAGAGTTACCACCGGAGAATCATTCAGGATTTTTCACTGGTGATTCATCCAGTAATTCATTCCGGGGACTCCTCCTGGAATTTCCACCGATGATTGCATAAGAAAATCTAACCGGCGATTGCTACAGGAGTTGCCACCGGAAACCTCCGGTATGACTTCCAGGTATCATCGGAGGAAGTTCTGAAGCAACTCTCGGTGGGAATTCCTGAAGCAAACCTACAGGCAACTACACGACTCACAACCCGATGACGAAGAGTGTATCCGTAACTTCAGACGGGAACCTGGTCAAATATGAAGCGAAGGTGTTCCGGATTAGTAGTGATCCCGATGAACGTATCGTACCAGGCCAAATAGTCGAGAACCCCAGGGGTAACCCCGAATAGTGAAGCGAATCCACACCAAAACCACAAGAACGAAATGACCGCGTCGGCAAAGTGCAACTCCGGGAGGTGAAGCCACACTACGAGGGCAAAACGAAGGTTGGAACGAACAGACGACAGCACGGCACCAGGCAGCATCATGAGGGTCCCACAATGACACCATACACGAATCACAGTTTTGTGGTAGGACATTAGTTAGGACCGTGGGGACGAGTGTCGTAATGAAAACCGTCAATCTTAATTCATTGTTTTCCCTCTTCTTACGAGGCCTCGGTGCCGACGAGCCGACTCTGAGTGGGCTAGAAGTCCTTGGGAATGAGCAGGTGTAACAAAGTTATAATTCCTCGGTGTCTACAGTTGAAGGTGGCAGGCAACGACCATAAAATCTAAAAAGAAATAAATTTAGAATCGTAACAAATGTTATTTAGTGAATACCAGCCGAAAAAGTTCATGGTGAAAATTTTTGACAATTCAGGAGCAATGAACTGAAATTCTCGACTACTGTGTTGCTGCATGGGCTGTCGGCAAGATCTGTCAAGAAAGAATCACCCCTAGTCAAGCGTAAAAAGCTGGATTGATTTCCCGTGGAGCACGTTCTGAAGGAACATTAACGATTATCATTTGAGAAGGGTGTATCATGCTTCATATATTTTCAGTTCGTGTTTACAATTAGGAAAACTCTCATTCAAAAGTAGCTGTCTAACTAATATTGGAATATGTCTTATTATATTTAAGTTCATATCTAGTATTCTTATGCCATCTACCACAATAACCTGCAAGCTAAATGGTTACGTTAAAAGTTAATCTAAAACCGTTTAGTTATTTTTTACTTATATAAAGACTAAACAGCAACCTGTGAAAAATTTGACAGCTGGAATGTGATGTTTACATTTGAATCATACATTCCGGTAAAAGTACCGTATTTTGGGTATTTGATTATCAAACGGCAGAAAATACGTACGATGGACGTTTTCTAATCGGCCATCATATTAAGCTATCGAGAATCGAGTGGTGGTAAGTAGCTGAATATTTAGAAGAGTTTTGTTTATAAGTGCCAATTTTTCCTCCAACTAGAGATGCCAGCTATGAACCTCTTCCATGATGTGGCACTGGTGAGTGCTTTGTAAAGTGCCCCGTTTGTGATTCCGTCCCAGGTTCTGTTCTACTTTCACGGCCTGGAGAATGCCGAGATCAACTTCCATTCGGAGCTAGCTTTGGTTAAAAACCTAGATTCTTGCTGGTTCGCGCAGGAGGGTCATTACGGGATGTGAATTATGGGCCAAAAACAAAGATGGCACTCGACCAGCAGGCAGCCGCCGATCAGCTGGCTGGCTTAAATGCCGTTTGATTTTGGATAAAGCCGTTTGGCTTACTCCTGCCTTTTATAATAACAAAGCACATTTATAGAATAATTTATTACAACATTCATAAGTCTATGTTTGTAGTTTTGATTGAACGGTTCTCTAGAGGAACAGAATGCTATGATAAACTTGTTTTAAATACCATGTCATATTTGATTTGAATTTGGGCTACAGAAGGTAATGAAAACAATTAGAAGTAAGATTTTGAACTGTAGTTATTTTACATGTTCAAATGCTTTCTGTAGGCAAAACGGCATGTTTGCTACTATGATAAAACCTTTATAAATTACCACGAAAGCTGAAAGGTTGTCAATTTGTTACTTGGGATGTAAAATTTGTACAGAGTAATGTTCCGACTTTATCATTGTCCTTAGATGTTTTAGTGACTGAATAAAGGATTGTACCTCTTGTGCTCAGCTTTTGTTCAAATAAAGGCAGCTTTAAAATAGTTAAAAATCGTTCGTACAGCATCAAATTGTTAGCTGGGTTCTTATGGCTACCAAGCTTCTGAATGCTTTTGTTATTAATAACATGATTTAGTATGGTTGTGGTACTTTCTTCTCATCGGGATGGTGGAATGAGCTAACGGTCTAAATCAAACTAAAAATCACAACAACTGATGGGTGCTGATGTGAAGTAATGAATTCAAATTCACCGTTATTGATAGCATCATGTCGTCGTCAATGTATCGTAGAAGAAAATCTTCGGTACGTGATGCTCCGCAACGGCACGTTCGTTACCTTTCCTTCACTCACGTTGCTATTTACTATACGTCAGCCCAATCGATCAGCTCAATGTTCTTGGTTGGGCCCAAGCCGTCTTCCACGGGAGAAGAATCACCATCCCCATGATGATGGAGCCATAACAAGTAGGATGGTAATCTTTGAGGTGCGAAATCCATACGAGGGTAAAAATCGCTCGCAATTTGGTCCAATTTAGAAAGAACTAAATTGCAATCAAACTGAAAGTCGAACTAGGTAGTAGGTAAGTACAATGCCGTTGCTGATTGGAAGCTTCTTCCAAGGAATGACGATAATGACGGCGATGCTGAATGACAAAATTGAGTTAAACGGTTTGTTTTGCTCTTCAGTGAGCTGCGTTGCTGCTGGTATTCGTCTGCAGCTACGAAATGCATCCAACGTGCTTAAAAAAGGCAGAACGTGGAAGAAGGGTGGAAGCTCCTGGAACTGGAAACGCTTCTCAGGGTCTTAAATGCTTGATATTCACCGCAAGAATCCGGCTGTACGGAGAAACGGAAAAGTTTTTTCCGTCGTTCTTTCCGCATGCTTCTGCTTCAGGAAAACTAGTTAAACAATAACGACAAGTTGGCTTCTTCTTCTTCGGTGGCTTCGCAAGTCCGTGACGACGACGTGGAGATGCACCACACTACCCAAACCCGCGCTAAGCTTGGAATCTACAGGCGATGAAAGGCTGAGCAGCTTGAGGGTGGTGTGTTCTCTCATAATACGTAAATGAAAGTGAGAGAATGGAAAGGACCGGGAAAATTAGCTTAGTAAATAGTTTAAACTTTGTTCGTGTCGACTGTTTGGCGCTGTGGCGGTGGCAACGATGAGTGGTTGATTATTGCCTTGAATGGAACCACTTTTTGGGAGTTTGTGAAAGTACGATTATAGCTTGCAGAAAGTTTTCAGAGACAGAACTTGGTTGAGCTCTGCCATAATGGTGATATGAGTTTTTTTTCTAATAATAGCTGTAAGATTTTTTCATCACAACTCATTGATGATGTCGGGGCCCGTGGCGCAGTGGTCCACACGTTCGCTTCATAAGCGGATGGTCATGGGTTCGAACCCAGCCCCGGCACTTGCAGTTTTTCGTCAGTTGCTCTTCCCCCCGAGAGCAGCTGGCACCTGACCCTCTTCGGAGCATATAGCTCCAACGGACCCGGAATTTGGATATCGGCGAACCGCAACTCATAATGGACCCCCCAATCGGACTGGAAAAGGAACAGCAGCCAAACATCAGCATCATCGTGCTCATCATTCTACCGTGGACAGGGTAGAAAAGTTGAAGCAGCACAAGGCACCAGTTCGATATAGTTAAATTAGAATAGAATACATGTAGGCGCTGTACAAAGTGCAGCGTCCAATTGGAATCGCTCACGTAGTGCCCTAGTGGACAAAAGAGCTGTAAATTAGGTTAAGTGAATAAGAATAAAAAAAAAACTCATTGATGGAAAATTAACTCTCACTATACTAGTGTTTTTTAATGGAATTCTCATTAGTAAGACCTACTTTCTCGGAAACAAACAAGAAATTGCTTAATTATGTTCTGTGCACACTAATGTCGAACTGACAAAAGAAAGCTGTTCCTAAAAAAAACATTTAAAAAAATAAGTTTTTTCACCTCTTCAAAGAATTGAGTGGATAATGAGACAGCTGTGATTGATTGTTGTCCCTGTTATGGTCCTGAAAATTCCTCCTTTTTCTTAACCATGTTGTGTAATAAATACCACCAACCACCAGCGCAGAGGAGAAGATTAATGATCTCTGCTCACCAGAGGGTGTGAAGTTCAAAATCGTCCCAACCGTCTTGAACAGTGAACAGCGAAAAGTGCAACGAAATTGGATTGTGTCTTTCTTTCCCTTCTGAGGAATACGGAAAATTAAAAGCACCCGTACTTTATGTGTGTAAGCTCCGCCATGGGACGGGATCCCCAGTAGTGAGAGGAATAGAACACTGTAACTTGATGACTGGGATGCAGCAAGAAAAATAATTAAGAGATCAGTTTCATTTGAGATATATAGAGTATGGCTCAAACTTGAAAAAGCTTTGATCAGTCTGGTCAGCCTCTCCTAGAAATGAGGTTTTTTGTCCATGCTTTTCCATAGCTTTGTGCGGTCGGATAATGGTCATGAGTTTGAGCATTACTCGTTGTTGCTTCCTGCTGTACTGACGTAGTCATTTCTCCCGCTGCTTTAGTGCTCCATGTCTGCGCTGCCTGCACCATTCAAGCATTCGTCGTAGTGCTGCGAGGATTTTCGACGAGTTTTGGAAGCGTTACAAGTACGTTTTAGGGGATTTCCAAGGGTTACAGGGGGTTTAAGTGAGTCTTAGATCGATTCGGAGGCATTAGTCAGGCGTTTTTGGTGGTTCAGATACCTTACATGGGGTCCTAGGGTCGAGGTATACCTGTATATCTCTGTATTTTCTACCAGGGTTTCCTACCAAGAGTGAAATCTCTTTCAGGATTCTAAGAAATTGTTGGATGATCTGGGTTGATTCCTCTAAGGATTCTGGAAGACCCTCACCAAGGATTCCACTCAGAATTCTGAGAAAATGTTTCTCAGCATTCTCTAGAACACGTCTCAGACTTCTTGGAAAATATACTCAGCATTCTCAGAATTGTGGCGGAATTCCTCTCAGAATTCGGGGGGTCAGATTCTCTGAAAATTCGACTTCAGGTTCTAGGGCACTTTCTTTAAAAATTAATAGTTATTGAAGAATCTCTCACGAGATTCTCTAAGAAAAATTTGTATTTTGGAGAATTCCTCGCATAGATTTTGTGATTCCTCTTAGGGTTCGGAAGATATCCTTCTCGGCATTCTACGAGAATCCCAGTAGAATTCTGTTTCTGTATTCTGGGGCAGTTGCTCTCAGAAATCCCATTCAGAATTCTGGGCGAATCCCTCTTAGTAATGTAGTAGGCCGTGGTGTGTTAGTTAAGTGAGTTATGTCAGAATAAAGACAGTTCAAGTCAGAATTGCACGCATTTCTATGACTCTCCCTACAATGGCCGAGCTGTAGGAATTTATAGTAGGCACTGTATTTATTATAATTGTAAAGTAGGCTTTGGCTAGCAGAATAGAGTCATCCAATGATTGTCATTAATTCTCGAGACGCCAAATAAAGTAGAAGCATCTATTACAAGCTCTCTTTTAACTCCTACAGTAATAAGGGGAAAATCCCTAACAAGATTATGGAAAGATTCTCTCGAGATTCTGGTGTAATAATTTAAAGTATTCTAGAGGAATCACTCTCAGAATTCTGGGACAATCCCTTTGAGCGATTCCAAGCAACAGCATCAAAATTAAGGAAAATTTTTAATTCATGATTTTCTATTGAACTGAAACTTTGCACAGTTTTTCAGTTCCATCTAAATCGCCATTTTTCGATATCAAATTTTTATTTAGAGCCACGACTAACTTTTCAAAAGGGTGTATGTGAAAATGGTTCAAAAATATTCAAAAATATGCACAGCAAAAACGGATTGTTCGATTGTTATGAATTTTTCAGCAAAGTTAGATAGCTAAATGGTGATTTCTAAGAAAATATACACTGTGAAAAAAAATCTATTTTATCATTGAAAAACATCATTTTTGTCACAAAAACTCAAATATCTCAAAACCCTATCTTTTTACCAACTTGAATTTTTTAGGGAAAACGGTCCATTGTATTAACAATCTACCATAAAAATTTGGTGATGGTAAACTAATAAACAAAAAAGTTATAACATTTCAAAAATTTCACAATTTTTACATTTAGTAAAAAAAATTTTTCTGTGTAAATTATTTCGGCCGGGAATCGCGATTTGATGCTGATTTTATTGTTCAGCAAAGTTAGATAACTAAATGGCGATTCCTAAGAAAATATACACTGTGAAAAAAATCTTTTTTAACATTAAAAAATATCATTTTTGTCACAAAAACTCAAATATCTCAAAACCCTATCTTTTTACCAACGTATTTTTTTAGAGAAAACGGTCCATTGTATTAGCAATCTACCATGAAAATAAACAAAAAAATTATGACAATTCAAACATTTCACAATTTTCACATTAAGTAATAATTTTTTTTAGTGTAAATTATTTCGGCCGGAAATTGAAGTTTGATGCTGATTTTATTGTTAATGGCCTTGCGTGAGTAAAACAAGTTGTTTTTATTATATATTATATATACATATAATATACTATGTACCGTAATGTTCCGATTTTATCACGCCCTCCGCGCATTAGTCGTTTATTCATTAATTTGCTGTTACATTTGACGACAAGTGTTTTCCCTCTTCTTCAAGATGAATGTTGAAAGCGTGTTTTGCAACGTTAAAAATATTGAAATGGGTATAGATGTTGAAGAATATTACAGGGCATTTTTGAAAAGGGGCGTAATTAAATTGTTTAAACAGATGTCGCTGATGGCAATTTCTCAGTTGTTGTCGTTTTCGAACTTCCTGCGCCCTGCTTTACCGATGATATACAGATGGCTCGTTTGTCAAATTTTAGACGGCAGGACGTGCAAATGCGTAATTTTGTACACAATGTGGACATTTGGGCATAACCAGTCTCTTTCAGTTTATCTATGGTGCTTTCGGTGAGATTTCGTAACTCTTTTGAACATTTTTTTTTCATCAAACGGTCTACAAGAGAGCGTTGAGTTGAAGACCTTTGAGAAAGCGACTGTTCATCTTGTTCGTTAGATTATAATAAACAAAATCACTTATTAATTTTAACTTACTTGGTGGCTGAAGAAAAAAAAAAATACTATACAATTTTTAATATTAATAGCGGTAGTATTTTTTTGTTTTTTTCGTGAGCATTGTCAGGTATGTATACAGACAAACAAACGTAACACTGGCGAAATTTTCATTGACCACGCCTTCAACGATCATTTTGAATCTTGGTTGTGGCTTTCATAACAAGAAGAGCGCCCATCGTTTTTCTTTGCGTTTGACGTTTCACACTAGCGCCTTCTGATGACGATATTGCACAACGCAGTGTTTCGTGAAACATTTCCACCAGGTGGTGATAGTGTGAACTGGGCGATGAATTTTCACTAAAATTGTTCTAGGCGTTTCGTCTGTTTGTCTGTGGTATGTACCTCTTATGCATTTGTTGTTGTTGAAGTTACTCGCATTCTTCCGATCATAAAGTCTGTTCTCTACACACTTAATTTTGATTACCCAGTTCGGTAATTTTTTGACGAGATTAAAACTGCTGAGCACCGAACTCGTTCAGCAAAAATGCATTGTTTACCTTTTCCATACGATTTTGACAGTTGTTTTACTGAGCCTCAGTAAAATCGATTACCGAAACTACCGAGATCGTACTGCTGTTATAATCTCGTCAAAAAAGTACCGAACAGACAATTCAGAAATAAGTGTGTAAGAGGGATTTTTTTGCAGATAAACTAGACGTATACGCGTATAAAAAAACTTTTATTATACAGCTTTTGTCTTAAAAATAAATTCAATTCCATTTTTCTTATAATCAACAGCTTTTCAACACTATCAAGGGATTTTTTCACCAGTCACGTACAATAAAAAGTATGACAATCTCAATATTTTTGATCACAACACTGGATCGCGTCTAAGTTTCAAATAGATACTATAGTAATTACGAATAATCAAACTAAAGTATCATGAAAACAACTTGTTTAATTCAGGCGGTAGCAATAAAATCAGCATCAAAATATAATTCTCGAAATAATTTACACAGAAAAAAAATTTTTTTGTTACTAAATGTAAAAATTGTGAAATGTTTGAAATGTCATAACTTTTTTGTTTATCAGTTTACCATCACCAAAATTTTATGGTAGATAGCTGGGCCATTTCCCCTAAAAAATTGAAGTTGATAGAAAGATAGGGTTTTGAGATATTTGAGTTTTCGTGACAAATATCATATTTTTTCAAAGTAGAAAAAGAAATTTTTTACAGTGTATATTTTCTAAGGAATCATCATTTAGTTATCTAACTTTGCTGAAAAATTTATAACAATCGAACAATCCGTTTTTGCTGTATAGCTTTTAGAATATTTTAGAACTATTTTCGCATACACCCTTTTGAAAAGTTAGTCGTGAGTGAATATGAAGGTTTAATATAAAAAAATGGCGATTTATATGAAATTGAAAAACTGTGCAAAGTTTCAGATATTTTTGAAATGGTCGCTCAGGATCGACTGACATGACTCCGTGGAATTCCTCCTTTCAGAAATTTAGGGGAGTCCTTTCAAAGATTCTAAGGGAATTTCTTTCAGAAATTTACGATAATTTTTCAGATTTATGTAGGAATACTTCTCAGAATTCCAGAAATTCCTTCTTAGGATGCCAGTCTATTCTAGAAGTTTTCGTAATCCCTTCCAGGCAGAATCCTTATCAGACATTCGGAAAAAAAATCCTCATGAGATACCTAGATATATTTCTCTCAAGAATCTGGAAGAACCCCTTTTATGACCCCTCTTAGGATTCTGGGGGAATCACTCGTAGAATTCTGAGGATTACCTTCAGGGATTCTTTCTGAATTATTCTCAACATTCTGAAGCATTCCTCCCAGGATGTTATGAGAATTCTGGGATAATACTCGAAAGGATTCTGGAGCAATTTTTCTCAAGATTCTGGGGAAATATTATCTCCCAGATTTCTGTGAGAGTATATCTCAGGTTTCTTTGCCAACCCCGCCCAGTATTTTGAGGGAAATTTTCTCGGGATTCTACAGTAATCCTTCTTAGGGTTGTAAGCTACCCTCTGCAGGATTCTGGGCTATTTATTTTAAGTTTCTTGGGAAATTCATCTTAGATTTCAGAAATTCTTTTTTTTTTGTTTTAATCTTTCTCAGTATTCCAGATGAATTAATCTCAAGAATGTGGAATAACCGCTCTTGGAATTCCTCTCAGGATTCTGGGATAATCCTTCTTAGAATTCTGGAACATATTGCTAGAATCCAAAGGAAAGGGAAAGCTTCTGAGACAATCTATCACAAGATTCTAGGAGAATTCCTCTCAGGACTCTGAGATAATCCGTCTCATAGATGTGGAATAATCTCTCTCAGGATTCTAGGAAAATCACTAATAGAGTTTAGAGAGAATTCCTATCATGATACCGGAAGCGTTTTGCCTTCTTTTCTGGATAATGTCGCTCAGGATTCTGGTGTATTCATTTTCAGGATTCTGAAAAAAATCTTTCTCATAATTCTAGAGGAACTCCTTTCAGAATTGTGGAGGAGTCTCTTTAAAGAATCTGGGTAAATTAGTAGCGGAGCGGATCTGGTGTGATGGTTAAAGCTCGTGACTATCACGCCGAGGAGCCTAGGGCTAAAAATCTCGTTAAAACAGATTAAAAAAAATATTCTGGGGTAATGAGTCTCAGAACTATATGGAGATACTTCTCAGAGTTCTGAGTAATTTCATTATGTCTTTCGATTCAAAAATATTTTTTTTTTGGAAAAAAAACTTTATATCCATTTTCACGAAATGTTCGATGTGCAATCTCAAATTTTGATATTGAATTTATTGAGACAAATAAAACAAACCATGAACTTGACCTACATGCAGCAAAAAAAATAATTTTATAGTTTTGTAAAGTTTTACAATACCGAATCGATGTGAAAGCATTCAATTAAATCGATGAATCGATTCTGCTGATACGATTTGAATCGATTCACAAAAATCGATGTCTCAGCCTGATTTGCCCAATGCTAGACCCCATACCAAAATCCTTTGAAACGCCCCTGACGTGCTATTTGATTTAGAGATGTTCTTGACTCTTGACGACCCTGACCTGAAATATCTCGAAACGACCCTGAAATGTTATCATACGCCCTTAAAATCTCTAGGAACGCACATAAAATGCTCCTGAAACTCCTGAAATTCTCTGAAATTACTCTGAAATGCCGTTAAACGCCACTCAAACCCCCTGTGACGCCTTTTAAAGGCTCCTGAGGTCACCTGAATTGCTCTTAAAACACATTGAAACGTCCCTGAAACCCCGTAAATTCTATTGAAATGCCCCTGAATTCCCCGTAATCCCATGAAAGCGCCATGAAAACCTGACAGAACGCCCATAAAAAGGCTGCTCGAATCCCCTGAAACGCCCCTGAAGTCCCTTGGAACCCTCTTTTCTGGGCTCTCTGGGAACTTAATGGAAACCCCCTTAGCCCCATCTCAAACGCCAAGGAGCAAGACCCGTTCTCATGAACTAGATTCCCTCATTAAATCCCAAGCTCAATTTATGCACAAATTTCCCTCATAGGCACCCAACTAACATTTTTGCTATATAAAAGCTTAGGGAGCTTCCTTCCAAAAGCGTTTGCTCTATAAGCTGTTATGCAGCTACTTATGTTAGTAGGGAAGGATATTTTCGATCATCTGGCAATCGTTTGACTCATTTGTCCATAACTCATTTCAAAAACCTAATATTGAAATGTTTTGTTCGGCAAAGTTGTAGATTAGTATTTTTCCTACAATTATCACCAAGGACGCCATATTCTAACTCTAATATTTACTGTGTAAAAGTGAAGATAGCGTCCTTGGTGATAATTGTAGGAAAAACTCTAATCTACAACTTTGCCGAACACCACATTTCAATGTTAGGCTTCGGAACTGAGTTATGGACAAATGAGTCAATCGATTGCCAGGTGATCGCAAACATCCCTGCTCATAGGCCTTTTTTCATTTATGCACTTTTTTAATTTTATGCACCCCCAGCCATGTTCATAAATTGAGGTTGTAGTGTAAGTTCAAATCTTCTGTCGGAACGATTAAGTCCACCGGTCCTATTTTATACAAAATGGCCAAGTTGTACGATATGATACTCGGTTTCAGGTGGTTCCGGGTCATTTGGCCGAATGCCGTTTGGCCGAAAATGAATGATGAACTTAAGTGAGCAAGCCACTGTTCTCCGCATCAATATGACTCGAAAGAACAGCCTATGATTCAAAGAAGGAAAAAATATTTTATAAAATTTTGACAGTTTCAACGCCAATTAATTCCAAAAAGCCAAAACTGGAAAGATCAGCCTACACAGTAGAAAAAATCACCGACTTCGGTAATGTTTTACCGAAATTTCAACCGTTAACTTTGTTTTACAGGAAAAAATCGGTAAAGGTAATAACTTTTACCGAAATTCGTTAGAGTTTGACAGATAAACGATAACATTTTACCGAAATTTGTTAATTTTTTACAGAATTTCGTTAAAAATCCATTACCGAACGCTCAGCGGTTGAGATTTCGGTAAAAATTACCGAACGCGATTAGCTGTGTTTGACTAAAAGAAGGTAATATTTGTGCTCCCATTGCTTCCCCTCTTATTCGTTTATATCACAGCTGTTTAGTTGTATTATGATTGTCTCCTTGCATTGAATGATGGTCAAAACAATCGTCTTTTGATTTGTACTGCAAAAATTGTTGAAAAGTGTACCATTACATTGCAATAATTGAAAGAGAAAGTGAACAAAGAGAGCCTCTCAAATGCTGATAGGATCTATTGAAATGTTTGGCCTGAAATCTTACGCGCCATACAAAAATATTTGCGTTCTCATACAAAAAACGCTTTGAAGGGGGGGGGGGGAAGGGTGGCGTCGAAAAGTCGTGAAAATTCACTTACCTTATAATTGGACAGTCCCTCAGTATTCTGGTTTGCGAGCAAAAAAAAAAACTAAGGCATAATTGAGAAAGTGCGTTTCTCATCTTCGTAATCTAGGTGGCAGTTGCGGGTTAAATCGCGTAACGCCTGGTTTGGTTGCTATTTGGTGCACGGTAGAAGTGGAAAAGGATTGTCATCTTATTATTTGTAATTGTTTATCATTGATGTTGCATATCCAGATTGAGGAGGCAGCGAGAACAAGTACGATTAGAAAAAGAAAAGGGTAAGTCAATGGCAAATTCTCCTGACAAGGTAGGCTGATGATGATGATGATGATGAAAGATGACATGAGAGATGAGAAATAAGAGACGAGTGATAAGAGATGCGAGATAGAAGATGAGGGATTAGAGATGAGAGATGAGAAATGAGGGATGGTTGAAGATAGATGAGAGATGGGAAATGATAAAAGAGAAATGAGAAATGAGTGATGAGATACAAAAGATGAGAGTTGAGAGAAGAGAGATGGGAGATGGGAGATGAAAAAAGACAGATTAGAAATAAAAGAGATAAGGGATGAAATATGAATTATGAAAGATGAAAGATGATGATGACGAGAGATGAGAGATGACATGAGATAAGGAAAATGAGAGATGGGAAAAGAGAGTCGAGTGATGACAGATGAGAGATAGGAGATGAGAGATTAGAGATGAGAGTTTAGAGATGAGAAATAAGAGATGAGAAATGAGGGATGATTGATGATAGATGAGCGATGAGAAATGAGAAATGATAAAAGAGAAATGTGAAATGTGAGATGTGAGATGAGTGATAAGAGTTAAGAGATAAGAGTTGAGGGATAAGGGGGCATCTATTAAGTACGTCACGCTAAAATTGGGAATTTTCGACCCCTCTCACCCTTCGTAGGATATTTCCTAAAACTAATACACTGCCCTCGGACGCATAAATGTCACATGTTACAATAGGAAAACACGAGAAAAACACATTTGAAGATTCAAAATAAACTTTTGGCTTTTGTTGCATTTGATTGACTTCAACGTAATTCAACTATAGAACTATTTAAAATCCATAAGTTGACAAAATATTTCAAAAATGCATATAAAATATGATGTTTGACATAAAAACCTCCAAAGTGTCGAAATGTAACATGTGACATTTATGCTTCCGACGGCTTGTCACACATTTGGAGACACCTCCTCTCCTCCTAAGACCGTGACGTACTTAATTGATGTCCCCTACGAGATTAAATGAGGTGAGCGATGGGAGATAGGAAATAAGAGACAAAAAAAAGAGAGATGAGAAATGATTGACGAGAGGTGAGAGTTGAGAGATGAGAGATGAGAGATGAGAGATGAGAGATGAGAGATGAGAGATGAGAGATGAGAGATGAGAGATGAGAGATGGTGGTGTTGTACAGAGGGTCTCAGAGGGTTCCAAGGGATTCGGGAGGTTTCAAGGGCGTTTTGCGGGACTCAGACGAGTTTCGTGGGGAATTGAGGGTTTCGGAGGGAGCCCAGTATGTTTCAGAGACGTTTCAGAGCGTATAAGCAAATCTCAGTGGATTCCAAGGTCGTTTCATGGGGCGTTAGGAGCGTTTTAGAGGTTTGTTCAAGGATGTTTCAGGGGGTTTCAGTTACGGCCCTTAAGCTTCCCGAATCCTACTGAAACGCCCCTTGAATCTCTTGAAACGCCTTTGGGGGCTTTGATCTCTCTCAAACAAACCGCAAACCCCTTGAAATCGCCCTGGATTGCATTTGAAGCCTGTTGAAGTTGTTCAGTAGAGCAAGGGTTCTTCAATAGTTTTCTGTTTTTCAACTTAATGTTGTCATAATTTGAACAATTCCTATTGTTTAAGTCACCTTAGTGTCGTACAGCTTGCATTCATAAATGGTTAAGTAATCCGATTCACTTCTAAGCATTCATTTAATCGTAAAAAAAAACCAAGCCTGTTCCATCAACTAGCCTTGGAACGAAGGAAGATCAACTTTTCCGTGATTGATTCTACGCCCTGGCATAAAAGGAAAATTCCGATTCAATCGCGTTGTACGTAGGGGCTCATCCTAGTAGGGGGCGGTTCATTTCTGTGATTTCACGAAAGTTTAGATAATTTCGAATCCATCTTCTCTCTCTTGCTCTCTGAGCCATCAGCTACAACTGAACAGAACAGCACAATTAAAAGGATGATCTTAACCATCTTTTGTATAGGTAAGGGAGAAAGTGCATAGAAAATGACAAAGCAGGTGGAAGAGACCGGACTAGAAATTATACTCAGGACCTATTGCATACGAATCAGAAACGGCACCTAATCAACACGCATGTCATATAAGAGTTAGGGCAGCGCATGATTTGGTTGTATAAAAGTTGGTTTGACGTAATTCTGATACAATGCTAAAATTACGTCAAAATTACTTTTTTGCAACTTCTCATCGTAATAGGCCATTTTACCTCACGCAAATCTGCCAGGAAAAGGCCTACTTTCCCACACCAAATTAACAGTTCTGTAATGGTTCATTACAGCACTGATTTGCGTTGCGTAATGAACCATTACAGCACTGTTTTCAGTTTTGATCAACTTATTGATACTTTCTGGACGTAAGTTTGAAAAATTGTGACAACTGTACTGTATAACCTGCTATGATCAGATTTCCTTAATCATGGCTACGAGCATCAGTGTGCAGTCTGATGAAACAGTTTTGTTAAAAACTATCCTCAAGTGGTAATTTATGAAGCTGCAAAAAGCGTTGTTCGCAACTCGGTGCTGAACTCGATTTTGATAGCACTCGTCGTAATTATCCAACTCGGCAAGCCTAGTTGGATAAATGTACGAATCGTGCTGTAAAAATCTTCATTGAGCACCTTGTTGCGTAAACTACTATTATACAACCAAAACTTACGCTGTCGTTACTCTCATACGAAATAGTTTCAACAAATGTCTTAAGCATTTTTCCGTAACCTTGATTTTAACCAGCTCTGAAACACCAACGCCCCACTTGCGTAGCCTACTGCAAAAACACCCCATTGGATACCAACGCCACACCGCTGCGCGCCCGTCGCCATTCCGTTATATCAAAGTCGCACTTGTTGAAACTATTTTCCAATATCGTCACTTTTACTCGCAGCAAATTTTGGACATTCTCCCTTTTTTTTTTTTCGCTCTTGCTTGCCTCTGTGAAGGTATCTGCCGCGTGGCCCTATACAATGCGAGGGACAAGGACGGGAAACTTTTCCTGCTGACAAAGGACCTTCTCTATACGTACGTTCAGCCAAATCGGTTACATGATTGAGTTTTAGTACCCGTATAAAGTTGGTTCGTTCGACAAAAAAAAATGGAGAAAGAGTCGAGAACTTCTGCGAACACAGACAATCAAGATAAGCGTTGCGCACTTTGGCATGCTTGGATTGATTCGATTTTCAACAAGAAATCAATGTAAGGCAAGGGGTTTGAATCGTTCAAATGCGTCATCAGAACGCGAATATTTATTGAAATTCATGCAGTCTTGACGCCGAAGATAACACGTCACTCAAAATATACGAAGAATTCTTCACACAAAGTCATTTATATCGTTGAAAGTTTCGATGAATGGTTCAAGTTTTACCGCATCCTTCAAAGTTTCGTTCTCACAGTTTCATTTGAAAGCGTTCGTTTAACTGACACCAGTTCTGCAATTCCGTACGCCTACTACGCGCCAAGTTTCTCCGGAAGTGGTTTTACGTTTGATGTAGTACTTGGCAAAAGTCGATGCAGACTGTTTCAGTTGATATCAAGCGCGAAACATTTTCTGAGATGTGTACTGCTATGAAATGCAAGGAGTTTTCCATCCTACTCAAAGTGCACGCTTTGACGAGCCAGACTAACGAGAATTCCATACTCTTTCTGTTATCATCGTAGGTTGTGTGAACTTCACACCGCAGCCTACTTTTCCTACTGCGACGTGTAGGTTGCAAAAGGCGGGTTGTGGTTTTCAAAGGAAACTGTTATTTCTTCGAGCGAACTATAAATAATCACTCGCAGTTACTGTCTGTTTGCGAGCATTAAATCTTCTGAATGCATTCAAATTCACCATTGAAGTCACTGAAAACGCATTGCAGCGTGTTCATTCCATCGGATTAATGCCATCCTCGTGGCGTAAACTGCATTCGCTGGATTTTTCTATATTGACTGCTCCTCATTTGATTGACGTACCCGGACGTTCCGGGCTTTAATGTGCGAGACTTTTCCGGAATCACGTTTCACCTATATTCGCGTTTCGAAACGGGTTGGAAACGGCGGTGCAGCGTACGAAGGACGCGCAAGTAGAAAACAATCGAATCAATTGCTCCATTGATTACAGTTGACCTGCAATTGAACTGTTTCAAACCGAAGCGGTGCGGTGATGACGACAGCGTCCTGGTCCACTTGCACCGGACATTATTTTTATGCTTTCAGCTTGGCTCGGTGCCAACGCGCGTGCACTGCACAGTTTGGCTCTGGCGCAGTTGGCCATAGCGACGGCCTCTCACTACACTACTGGTTTACTAGCATCCGACCGACCCGACAGATATTCGGTGTAGAAAGGAGGTAGCGAAAAATGCGACTAGTAGGCCAGTGCGGCGCGGCGCTTCTTTTCGGCGAGATTGTCCGGTTCGGTTGGCATTAGTACCTAGTCCCGATCGATGTGTGTGCAGTATTTCCGGGTCACTGAGTTTTGACCTATACGAGGTTGGGCTGAATCGAAGTGCTGTCGAAGTCGTGAACTTGACTGCCGTTCGCTATGGAAGTTGTAGGAACAATGCAAAATCGAAGAAAACTTCTGCAGCTATAATTTAATAAATCACGCTTTTCCTGCCCATGTGGTTGAAATTCTGGAGGATCTATGGACGAGATTCTGGTGAAACTCCTAATGGGATTTTCTAGAATCTCCACACGAGATACTGGAAGTTTTCCGGACGAGAATCTGGAGAATGATCGTGAAAGATTTTGAAGAATCTCTAGACGATTCTTGATTCTCGGTTGATAATCTGGAAATCCTCAGGACGAGATTCTAGAGAAACTCCGGATGAGATTCTGGAGAATTTCCGGAATATATTCTGAAGAATCTCCTGAAGAAATTCTGTAGAATCTCCAGAAGTGATTCTGTAAAATCTTCAGAAGAGATTCTGTACAATCTCCAGAAGAGATTCTGTTGAATCTCCAGAAGAGATTCTGTAGAATCTCCAGAAGAGATTCTGTAGAATCTCCAGAAGAGATTCTGTAGAATCTCCAGAAGAGATTCTGAAGAATCTCCAGAAGAGATTCTGAAGAATCTCCAGAAGAGATTCTGAAGAATCTCCAGAAGAGATTCTGAAGAATCTCCAGAAGAGATTCTGTAGAATCCCCTGAAGAGATTCTGTAGAATCCCCTGAAGAGATTCTGTAGAATCTCCTGAAGAGATTCTGTAGAATCTCCTGAAGAGATTCTGTAGAATCTCCTGAAGAGATTCTGTAGAATCTCCTGAAGAGATTCTGTAGAATCTCCTGAAGAGATTCTGTAGAATCTCCTGAAGAGATTCTGGAGAATCTCCTGAAGAGATTCTGTAGAATCTCCTGAAGAGATTCTGTAGAATCTCCTGAAGAGATTCTGGAGAATCTCCTGAAGAGATTCTGTAGAATCTCCTGAAGGAATTCTGTAGAATCTCCTGAAGAGATTCTGTAGAATCTCCTGAAGAGATTCTGTAGAATTTCCTGAAGAAGTTCTGTAGAATCTCCTGAAGAGATTCTGTAGAATCTCCTGAGGAGATTCTGTGGAATATCCTGAGGAGATTCTGTAGAATCTCCTGAGGAGATTCTGTAGACTCTCCTGAGGAGATTCTGTAGAATCTCCTGAGGAGATTCTGTAGAATCTCCTGAGGAGATTCTGTAGAATCTCCTGAGGAGATTCTGTAGAATCTCCTGAGGAGATTCTGTAGAATCTCCTGAGGAGATTCTGTAGAATCTCCTGAGGAGATTCTGTAGAATCTCCTGAGGAGATTCTGTAGAATCTCCTGAGGAGATTCTGTAGAATCTCCTGAGGAGATTCTGTAGAATCTCCTGAGGAGATTCTGTAGAATCTCCTGAAGAGATTCTGTAGAATCTCCTGAAGAGATTCTGTAGAATCTCCTGAAGAGATTCTGTAGAATCTCCTGAAGAGATTCTGTAGAATTTCCTGAAGAGATGCTGTAGAATTTCCTGAAGAAGTTCTGCAGAATCTCCTGAAGAGATTCTGCAGAATCTCCTGAAGAGATTCTGTAGAATCTCCTGAGGAGATTCTGTGGAATCTCCTGAGGAGATTCTGTAGAATCTCCTGAGGAGATTCTGTAGAATCTCCTGAGGAGATTCTGTAGAATCTCCTGAGGAGATTCTGTAGAATCTCCTGAGGAGATTCTGTAGAATCTCCTGAGGAGATTCTGTAGAATCTCCTGAGGAGATTCTGTAGAATCTCCTGAGGAGATTCTGTAGAATCTCCTGAGGAGATTCTGTAGAATCTCCTGAGGAGATTCTGTAGAATCTCCTGAGGAGATTCTGTAGAATCTCCTGAAGAGATTCTGTAGAATCTCCTGAAGAGATTCTGTAGAATCTCCTGAAGAGATTCTGTAGAATCTCCTGAAGAGATTCTGTACAATCTCCTGAAGAGATTCTGTAGAATCTTCTGAAGAGATTCTGTAGAATCTCCTTGAAAAGATTCAGTGTAATCTCCTGAAGAGATTCTGTAGAATCTCTGAAGAGATTCGGTAGAACCTCCGGGCAAGATTCAACAGAATCTCCGGACGATATTCTGGAGAATCTCTGGACGAAATTTTGAAGAATCTACGAACTAGATTCTGGAGAATCTCTGGACGAGTTTCTGGAGGATCTTCGAATGGAAAATCTCCGGACAAGATTCTGGAGAATCTCCGGACGAGATTCTGGAGAATCTCCGGACGATATTCTGGAGAATCTCCGGACGAGATTCTGGAGAATCTCCGGACGAGATTCTGGAGAATCTCTGAACGAGATTCTGGAGAATCTCCGAACGAGATTCTGGAGAATCTCCGAACGAGATTCTGGAGAATCTCCGAACGAGATTCTGGAGAATCTCCGAACGAGATTCTGGAGAATCTCCGAACGAGATTCTGCCCAAGCAACACACATGTTATATAAGAGTTACGACTGCGCAAGTTTTGGTTGTATAGAAGTTAATTTTACGTAATTCTAACATTGTTTTGGAATAACGTCAAATAAACTTTTATACAACCAAAACTTGTGCTGTCGTAACTAATATATAACATGTGTGTTACTTGGGTGGAGAATCTCTGAAAGAGATTCTGGAGAATCTCCGAACGAGATTCTGGAGCACCTCCGAACGAGATTCTGGAGAATCTCCGAACGAGATTCTGAAGAATCACCGGACGAAATTCTGGAGAATCTCCGGACGAGATTCTGGAGAATCTTCGGACGAGATTCTGGAGAATCTCCGGACGAGATTCTGGAGAATCTCCGGACGAGATTCTGGAGAATCTCCGGACGAGATTCTGGAGAATCTCCGGACGAGATTCTGGAGAATCTCCGGACGAGATTCTGGAGAATCTCCGGACGAGATTCTGGAGAATCTCCGGACGAGATTCTGGAGAATCTCCGGACGAGATTCTGGAGAATCTCCGGAAGAGATTCTGGAGAATCTCCGGAAGAGATTCTGGAGAATCTCCGGAAGAGATTCTGGAGAATCTCCGAAAGAGATTCTGGAGAATCTCCGAAAAAGATTCTGGAGAATCTCCGAAAGAGATTCTGGAGAATCTCCGACAGAGATTCTGGAGAATCTCCGACAGAGATTCTGGAGAATCTCCGACAGAGATTCTGGAGAATCTCCGACAGAGATTCTGGAGAATCTCCGACAGAGATTCTGGAGAATCTCCGACAGAGATTCTGGAGAATCTCCGACAGAGATTCTGGAGAATCTCCGACAGAGATTCTGGAGAATCTCCGACAGAGATTCTGGAGAATCTCCGACAGAGATTCTGGAGAATCTCCGACAGAGATTCTGGAGAATCTCCGACAGAGATTCTGGAGAATCTCCAACAGATTCCGGAGAATCTCCAACAGAGATTCTGGAGAATCTCCGACAGAGATTCTGGAGAATCTCCGACAGAGATTCTGGAGAATCTTCGACAGACATTCTGAAGAATCTTCGACAGAGATTCTGGAGAATCTCCGACAGACATTCTGGAGAATCTCCGACAGACATTCTGGAGAATCTCCGACAGAGATTCTGGAGAATCTCCGACAGAGATTCTGGAGAATCTCCGACAGAGATTCTGGAGAATCTCCGACAGAGATTCTGGAAAATCTCCGACAGAGATTCTGGAGAATCTCCGACAGAGATTCTGGAGAATCTCCGACAGAGATTCTGGAGAATCTCCGACAGAGATTCTGGAGAATCTCCGACAGAGATTCTGGAGAATCTCCGACAGAGATTCTGGAGAATCTCCGACAGAGATTCTGGAGAATCTCCGACAGAGATTCTGGAGAATCTCCGACAGAGATTCTGGAGAATCTCCGACAGACATTCTGAAGAATCTTCGACAGAGATTCTGGAGAATCTCCGACAGAGATTCTGGAGAATCTCCGACAGAGATTCTGGAGAATCTCCGGACGAGATTCTGGAGAATCTCCGGACGAGATTCTGGAGAATCTCCGGACGAGATTCTGGAGAATCTCCAGACGAGATTCTGAAGAATCTCCGGACAAGATTCGGAAGAATCTCCGGACAAGATTCTGGAGAATTTCCGGACGAGATTCTGGAGAATTTCCGGACGAGATTCTGGAGAATCTCCGGACGAGATTCTGTCGAATCTCCGGACGAGATTCTGGAGAATCTCTAGAAGGAATGCTGGAGAATTTCCGGTCGAGATTCTAGAGGAACTCCGGATGAGATTCTGGAGAAACTACGGACAAGAAGAGAATCTCCTGATGCGATTCTGGAGAATCTCCGGACGAGATTCTGGAGAATTTTCGGAAGAGATTCTGAAGAATCTTCGGACGACATTCTAGAGAATCTTCGGACGTGATTCTGGAGAATCTCCGGACGAGATTCTGGAGAATCTCCGGACAAAATTTTGGAAATCACCGGACAAGATTCTAAAAAATCTCCAGACAAGATTCTGGAGAATCTCCGGACGAGATTCTGGAGGACATCCGGAAAAAAATCTGTAGAATCTTCGGACGAGATTCTGGAGAACCTCCAAACGAGATCGTGGAGCATTTATGGATGAAATTCTGGAAAATCTGCGGACAAGATTCTAGAGAATCTACGGTCGAGATGCTGGAGAATCTCCAGACGAGATTCTGGAGAATTTCTGGACGAGATTCTGGAGAACTTCTCTTCGATTTCAGGATGAGATTCTGGAGAATCCTTGGTCGAGATTATGGAAAATTGGAGAATGAGGAGAAGCAAACCCATACCAATTACATCGCATTTCCTGAGGTTTTGTATAGTTGACGTAGGTTGAACATTGGAATAAAAAGCATCGAAGCAACCCAAGCAAATCACAAACAAAACTCTCGAACCAACATGGAAATCAACTTTACGATTGTGTTCCAATGCAGAAACGCATCTTTAATTAAAACGTCAGATGCAGACTTGGTTTCTCGTCGTCCGTCAGAGCTTGCTGTGTGTTGTTCGCTCGAGAAAAGCCATTTGAATTTAATTAAAACAAAACTGAAAACGAAAGAAGCCGTCAACGTCCATTGTTGCTTACACACTAGCATTCGACTGCTGTTTCCCGTCTGCTGCTTCTGCTTCTACTGCTAATTGTTAAGGCAAACATGGTCCGACTTTGACCAACGTAACGTTACACACTGGCACTGGCTGTCATGGGCAACCGTTTTTCCGAAATAATTATCCACGCTTATCAAACTTGCTCCATGCACTCACACACACACGCTTGTTGATAAAACCAACGCCTCCCTCCCACACAACAGTCGAACAAAGTTGCATAACCTCATCATCACACTAAATACTCCTGTACCTACGTTTCGCAATGAATGGACACTGACTGAATGAATGAATGGGTGTGGATGAACAGACCAGATATGGACGAGAGGTGTGATGGTTCTCCCCAGTGCTGGTTATGGTCAGTCACTATGGGCATCGAATCCCGTTCAGCAGTTATCCACTTACGCAGCTTAGAAATTGTAAATCGTGGGGAAAAAAGCGATCCGACCATTATCAGGTGCAGTGATGCCAGATGATGGATTCAGGATTTTGGTTTTGTTGGCTACAAATTCATTTCAATCTAGTTTTCCACATGACAAATTTGCGACTTCAGCCTAAAAACTTCAAGTTCGTCCGAAGACACATTCTGTTCTGTGATAGTAGATACTGAGCCTGTGTGTACAAAAATCTACGAAAAATGTCCGAATTCAACAAAACTTTGGAAACTCCCACCAATAGACCTGGCATCCCTGAACGAAAAACGCGCCCCGGTTGCTACGATCAGCATGGGCGGACGTGGCTGCGGCAGCAGCGTTGGTGATCCAGACTATCCAGTGGTTAATTCTATGCATCACCCGTGAACAATTCTGGGCGATACACGTTTGTCGGTTAGTCGGACTTGTTGGCGGAGGTATAGGTACAATGCATAATCGTAGGCGGCTGGTGGTTGATATGGAAATATTTTGAAAAGCCACCTTCGTGCCCGTGTGGATGTTTGAGGCGTCATAGAAACCAGCGCATAGTCGAGTTCTCTGAATGTGGAAGTTCGTTTTTTTTTGCCTTTGGCTCGAAGGGGGTATGGTGCAAATTTGGGTAACATGATTCGCTGGCTGAATTTGGACTGCTTCGCGGGTGGAAGGGATCGTGGATATGATGGGGCGCTCATTTTTGGTTATGGCTTTCGGGTTATGGTGATGATGAAATTTTCCCAACTGGACTATTTCAGTCAAGTGTATCAATGCACTTGATAACAGTATCGCATAATGCTGTACACGTTCATTCGTTAGAGAATGGGTTTTGTGGATGGCGTTTTATGTTGAATTCATCCGTTGAGGCTTGGGGCTGGGCCAACTTTGATGGCCGGTTCCACGGAACAACAGCATGCGGCTGCTTTGATAGCGAAGTAATTGCATGATGTTTAGAACTTTGAATGGATAAACTAGAAAGTAAATGTTTAAATGGGTATGATAGTGTATTTAAAAGCAGGCTTAAATCAGTCATCCTTTACACTCTAAACTACAGTAGACAACGGACAACGAGAACAACACCCAATGGTCACACGGCCACTAATCCCACTTCTGGGAATCTTCGGGTATATCTTGTGTTATTCCTGTAAACGCTTCTTCTGAGATTTCTAAAGAAGTATATTTTTTAGATCACTCAAGGAGATTTTGCAGGGATTTCTCCTAGAATTCTCTCTTCCTTTTAGAGGTTGCTTTTGGTATACTTTCTGAGGTTTTTTTTTCTGGAATCCTTGCGAAATCCCTCAAGAAAGTTCTGTCAAAACCGAGAATCACTGCTAACAACCACTCAGCACACTGCGCCCCGTGAACGCACAACTGACTATCTAGCAAGCCTGTTGAGAACTGTGCCGAGTGACGAAGAAGCGATTTAGGAGATTAACATCAATAGAATGATTGATGTTTACATTTTTACTGATTGCTCTCAGTTGGCGCCAGCAGTGAAAATTGCTTGCAGGAACTTTTAAAGCATCTAGTTTCCAGCGCTGACAGCCCGGTGGCGATACCATCACTTGTATTCAATGCATCGTCTGTGCTACTCTCGGTTATCAACTTTCTCAAGTTCTCACTTCTAGCTCACGGAAGCATGGTAGTCTAGAACTGTCAAATCGCGAAAAACGTTATTTGTTAGAAAACGGGATAGTTTTGTGAAAAGTTAGTGAATAGAAATCAAGAATGGTTTGGAAAAGCTACTTTTTGTGTTTGCTTCATGTTCCGGAACAGATTCTTCACCGAGAAAATTTGATTTTACTACCCCACAAAAAAGAGCCGTCTGTTATATTTTTATTTTGGAATGTCGATCTATTAAATAGCTACATTTAAAGCTTCCTAAGAAAGCTCATACTAGGATCTATTTATTATCGTTGGAATTTCTATCAATGAAGCCTCCTCAGCTTTCTTCCATAAGCTTTTATATACTTCCTCTAAAATTCATGACGGATGTCTTTCTGGAACTTCTCATAGAGTTCGATCTGATGCTTCTCCTAAAGATCCATTTGAAATTGCTCAAATAGTTTTTTTTGGCATTCCTTCTAGGAATGTTTCTGTGATTTTGTCAATAATTTCTCTTGAAATATTTTTGTAGTATTCTTCCTGTAGTAGCTGCTGGAAATATTTCCCAATCCTTTAAGTGCTGGAGCCCGGCTACGGATTCAGCGGCACAAAATCTGTCAGAGACACATATGTTTGCTCATGAAACAAAAGTAATGTTGCGCTGAGTTATTTAAACAATCGATGCATGTTTTTCCGATGAATTATTTGATTTATTAATTTCCAAATGAATTGTTGGAGCAATTTAAATTTTCAGAAAAAAAAACACTTAAAAGAATTTATGAAAATATATCTGAAGAATTTATTCCAATTTCTAGATATACATAAACGGAAAAGAAATTTGTACAAGAAATTCTTGACGATTTATTTTAAAGAATCCCTGAAGGAATAACTTGAGAAATTCATGCACAATTCTCTTAAGAAAAATTTTCCAAGCGATTTTCCAAAAAAAAATTCTGGAGGAATGACTGGGAACATATCTACTGATGGAATCCTTGAACGAATTTCTGAACGAATTACAGGTAGAGTTTCTAAAGCTATTTAGTTGTTAGAGTTTTTTTTGGTACCGTCGTTCGGGGTGACATTAGGCCTAGAGGGTAACATTGGTCCATCAATCCCACGGAATCAATATAAGTCAAAGAATCTGACGGTGGATGCAAAGTGTCTTAGAACTAAGTATTCTAGTAGTCTAGCACACAATATGCATTCCCGTCATATTCTAAACGTGCGGAATAGTGGCCCAATGTCACCCCACTTTGGCCCAATGACACCCCGCACGACGGTACAACAAAAAAGCAAGGACAATTTTCTGAAGCATTTTTTAGAAATGTTTAGATGTTTCTTTGAAGGCCAATATTACTAGACAGTAAATATTGCAATGCTTTCTGGAAAACTATCGGACAAATTTCTGAGGATTTTTTTAAAGGAAACGTTGAAATGTCTAGAGGAATTGTTCAAGGAATCTCTGAGCTACATTTTCGAAAATTTTCTGAAAAAAAATCAGAAAAGAACTCCTGGAGCAATCAACGCAAGATTTTCTAAAAAAATATGTGAATTTAATTAATTAAATTCTTGAAGATTGTTCAAAGAATGTGTGTTGGAATTCCTGCTGAAATATCTGAACGATTCCTTGCAAAATTTACGAAAAACTGAAGGAATTTCGGAAAGGTTTTCTAAAAAAAAACATTGACAAGTTTTTTTGGAAAATTCTGGAGTTTCTAAAAAAGTTCTGTGAAAAAAACCGGAAATTGCGAAAAAAAGAAATCTCTAAAGAAATTTCTGACAAAAAAAAATCATAGAGGAATTTCTAAAGTATTTTTTTTTTCTTTTTTATTTAGGGATTTTCTGCGGTAGGAAGGTTCATCCCGAGGATTTCTAAAGTACTCTATTATACATTTGTTTTTTGTGAAAATTATGCAATCTGAATAATCCGAAGTATTCATAAAAGTATTTCCTGGAAACTTTTCGTATGAAATCAAGAAAAGTTTCTGATGGAATCCGTGGACGAAACTCTGTAAGACTCCTGGATAAATTTTCGACGAAAGTTCATGAATGAACTTCAGAACAATCAATGCAAGATGATTTAAAAGATTTATAACTAACTTTCAAAGAAACCCGACGAAGAATTTGTGAAGCAATTCCAAGAGGAATGTTTCCAAATTAAAAGTTTTTGTAGTAATCCGTAAAAGAATACCTGGGGGACTTTCTGGGGAAAATCCTTGGAGGAATTCCTTGCAGAATTATTGAAGGAATGTTTGAATGATTGTCGGATGACTTCCCGGACGAAGTTCCGAAGTAATTTTGGACGGGTTTTATAAAGGAATCCTTGGAGAAATTTCCGAATGATTCTTGATCGAATTTCTGAAAAAATGTTAATGGAATATCTTTGAAAAAAAAAACCACACAGCACAAAGATTTGGAAATGGACAAGAAATAAATGGGGTTATCATCCTCACGTTTGTGAAGACGTAAAAGATTCGACATTAACTCTAGAAATTCTTCTAGAGTTTCGTTCAACAAGTTTATCGGAAATTTCTCTGGGGATTTCTTTAGAATTTTCTACAAGGCAAAATTCTTTAGAACATTCTTCCGCTGGTTCTTCAAAAATTTTGATATAAATTTATTCCGATATTTCTTTAGGAGTTTTATTGAAAATTCCCACAAAAATGTGTCCAGAAATTTCTTCAGAGATTTATGCAGAAAATCCTGCACGAGTTTACCTAGAGATTCTATCATTATATCTTTCAGTGATTCAAGCTGGAATTCCCGCTGAGATTTTCTCTATGAATATCTAATTATTTTTGTACGGATTCTTTAAAAAATATTCATAACTATTTTCAAGGAATTTTTAAGACATTCCTCAGAGGTTTCTCCTAGGCATCTTGGAAGGCGACTATCTATGCGTTCCTCCAGGAATTCAGTTTTTTTTAAATTCGTCCACAGATTTCCCAAAGAATTCTCCAAGAAAATCCTTGAGAAGTTTATCAAAATATTTCTCCGAGAGTTTTCCTGTGTGTACTATAATGCTTCTTTGTGAATTCATCCAAGTATTTACCGAGAAGTTTCTCCAGGAAGTTCTTAAGCGATACCTCCTGATAATCCTTCAAACTTTTCCTTGAAATTTCGTCAGAAATACCTCCAGAGATCCAACCAAAATTGCTTCCATAGATTTCTACAAGGATTTACTGAAGATTTATTCACTTCCGAAAATCGTTACACCCGAATGTGGAGACTCGTTGCAGTGTAGTAAACGGTCATAGAATGAAATGTTTAAGCTGATTCTTAAAGGGAAAGTTCGCCTTCCTGATCATGGAACTCGTCAGGGTTTCTTCCATAAATTCATTATGGGGGATATTTTTTTCTCTCCAGAAACTTTTTCAGAATTTTCTAGAATTTCATCAAGCGATTTCTTCAGAAGTTCTTTTAATGAGATTTTTTTCTAGAAATCTACTAAAACTTTCTTTTCAGGATTTCTCTAAAAATTCTATGAGAAATGTCTGAGCAAAATTTCCTGATGCAATTGTTGAAGTTATCTTGTGAGCAATTTTTGGATGAATCCACAGAAGAATACCCATGAATACCAAGGACACTACCTGAAGAAACACTTCAGGGTACCAAATATATTAACTGAAAAAAAAAGCCAAAATCATCAGATGCTTATAGAGAAACTCTGCAAGTAATTCTAAGGAAAACATGCTTGAGGAAACTCTGGAGAGACTGTCAAAAAAATCTGTAGAGGAAATAATGAAGGACTCTCTTAAAAAATGTCCGTGGAAATCGCGGTTAATAGTACTGGCGGAATTCTTGAGGATATCCTTTAATAAATTTCTGAGGGATCTCCGGAGGATTTCCCGAGGGAATCCTTAGAAGAACTTCTGTTCAAACATCTGAAACAACTCTTAGAAAAAATGTAACACAATTTCTGGAAAGATCCTGGTGAAACTTCTGAATCTGAAGAAAATCCCGCAGAATAAATAAAAGAAATCCTGGAGGAATTCTTAGGAGAAATACTGAATACATTGAAAAATAATTTTCTGAAAGAATCTGCAGATATTCATTGAACATTTTTTTTAAATAGACCTAGAAAATGCAAAGAAGTGGATTCTGTAGGAATTTCTGCAAGAATCTCATCAATTCCATCGTTAGGGATGCATTTAAAGGAATACTAAGAGGAATCTTTAGATGAATTCTTGCTAAAATCATTTCTAGAAATCGTACAAAAGGCTTCTTTCTGCAAATTTCAAGAATTTTTTTTTTATAAATCCTAAAAGAATCCCCTTAAATTATTGAAAAATTGGAAAACTTTCAAAAAAAATATTTTTTAGAAGTTTTATAAGCTTTTATCGCTAAAATTTTTGGAATGACCTTTTTTTATCTAGAGTTATGGGATATTTTGTGAAAAATGGCCATGTAAGCCTATATTATATGGTCATTTTTCACAAAATTGGCCATAACTCAGGAACAAAAAAAAGTGCATTCCAAAAATTTCAGCGAAATTACCTTCTCAAAATATTGTTTTGAAAATATTCCGCGTGTGAGAGCACAGTTTTTCCGGGTTTTCTTTATGAATTTTATTAACGGTGGAAAATTTTGTGGAAAACTTTTTCCACTTCATATTTTTTTTTTGAAATCTTGCAAAAATTTTCTTTCATTTCCATTACAAAATAATTGTTCCTACGATGCTTCGTACATGAGTTATGATTTTTCAAGGAAAAGGTTTATATGGCACATTTCTACATTTTTTTAACAAAATTGGCCATAACTCAAAAACGAAAAAAAAAGGCATTCCAAAAATTTCAGCGATTAAAGCTTATAAAATAACCTTCTCAAAAATTTTCTTTGAAAATTTTTAACGAGTTCGGGCATAGTTTTTCCGGCTTTTCTTTACGAATTTTCTCAACAGTGGAATATTTTGTGGGAAACGTATTCCGGTTCATATTGTTTTTGGATTTCTGAGAAAATTTGATTTCATTTTCTAAAAAAAATGTTTCTACGATGCTTCGTTTTTGAATTATGATTTTTCAAAGTAAGCAGTGTCAGGGGAAAACAAAAAAATGTCACCTAAGTTTTCCGGGAAAATAGGCGACCCTGAATTTTTCTCATTTTTTTTGTTCATGTATCATGTATCATGAGCTCTGCCTGCGGAAAAAGTTTCATCAAAATCTGAGACCCTTCTGCCCAATTTGTACGATCCCCTATTTACAATAGCGAAGCCATTTCCTTGGGGGGCGTTCTTGTATAGAAGGCGCTGAAATTTAGAAACCTTGAGTAACCAGCTCTGATTTTACCATAACAGCACATAAGATACAAAGTAGAAGGATTGAACCCTGGACCTTCTGCATACGGCAGCCATTGGACCACCAAGTTTTGACCATTGACATTTTTAATGATACCCACCGAGAAAAGAAAGACTCTTGTTTTTGTAAATTGATCGGTGTTACCATCTGAAGTGGAACTTATATACACTAAAACCTAAATTTATGCACATGGCTAGGGGTGCATAA
This sequence comes from Aedes albopictus, assembly GCF_035046485.1. Taxonomy (NCBI): domain Eukaryota; kingdom Metazoa; phylum Arthropoda; class Insecta; order Diptera; family Culicidae; genus Aedes; species Aedes albopictus. Next base: position 10,415,750 of record NC_085136.1, read on the forward strand.
ATTTAAAAAAAGACATAAAATGAGGGAAATTTGGGGCGTTTGAGGTTGGACTAAGGGGGTTGTCATAAAGTTCCCAGAGAGCCCAGAAAAGGGGGCTCCAAGGGGCTCCAGGGGCGTTTCAGGGGATTGCTTCAGGGGATTTGGGATACCTTTTAAGGGCGTTCTGTCAGGTTTTGATGGCGTTTTCATGGCATTACGGGAAATTCATAGGCATTTCAATAGAATTTAGGGGGTTTCAGGGACGTTTTAAGGTGCTTTAAGGGCAACTCAGGGGATCTCAGGAGCCTTTAAAAGGCGTTACAAGGGGTTTGAGCAGTGCAGTGTTTCACGGTATTTTAGAGTAATTTCAGAGGATTTCTGGGGGATTCAGAAGCATTTTAAGAGCGTTCCTAGACATATTAGGGGTGTATGCTAGCATTTCAGGGGCGTTTTGAGGTATTTAAGGTCAGGGTCGAATCAGGGGGTTTCAAGAATATATTTAAATCAAATAGCATTTCAGAGGAATTTCAATGGTATTTGGGATGGGGTCCCTGAAAATCCGTTGAAATTTCCTCAAACGCCTAAAAAATCCCCCTAAAACCCCCTCGGACTCCATGTAACACACCTGAGACCCTCCGAAACCCCCGAAAACGCCCTATGTAACGCATCTGAACCTCCAAAAACGCCTTCCCTACGCCTCCGAACCGAATCCTTCTAAGACCCACTTGAACCCCATGTAACGCACGTGAGACGTCGAAAATCCTGTGAAACTCTACAATACTTTCGAAAACTCCCTCAGACCCCCAAAAACTCCCCTGAGATTCCCTGGCAAAGGTGCATAAATTAAAAGTGCATAAAATAAGATGCATAAATTGAGGTTTTAGTGTAATAAAAATACAGTTTTTAAAGATCCACCACATTTCCCACCATGATTGGCGCAGAACAAATTATGAACTCCGATAACAGCGCCAATAAATCTTCAAGCGTAATTGTAGTGTTGTTTTCGTATGTGTGTTGTTGTAATCGGGAAATAAAGCGCACAAACTTATTCGAGGGTTGGGAGTTGGTTGGCGAACCGGGGATTATTATCGTCGTCGGGTGTGGCCCATTTTTGAAATACTTTTCTCCGGAATTTTAATTAATATTTATGTTTCCCAAGTTGCCGCGCTGTTGCTGGCTGCCAGCTACTGCCGCTGACCTCCGATTCCGATTACGGAATGGCTACATTGCAGATTGGTCGCTCGTATCATATGGCTTAATGGTTTTGTTCGGGTCGATGCACCGCTGTCAATTGATATGCATTTGCAGTATGGGTTGATTTTTATTGACTTGCGATATTTTTTGTGAGATACAGTTGAATCAATTTGTGAGCAAATAGTATGATGGGCAGAGGGTTTGCATTTTAAAGTTAATCGTCATGAGTGGCGAAAAAATCCCTTTATTTGTGTGGTGAAATGTACCTATTTGTTTAGTAGTCGGCGAGGATTATTCTTTGAAACTGGATAACTCAATCAAATTTTAAATCAATTAAAATAATTGAAAAAAAGTTGGTTGTCAGATCGGATTGCTCCGATGACACGTCCCTTTGTTTGTTTTAATATTTTTCCTAATCCGTCGATAAAGTCGACGGGAAAGTCCCAAATACGTTGAACAAACGAATCACGTATCCGTTATTAGTCGTCATGTTTGACCATCACCTACACAATACAACCATTTCACACTCGATCCCCCTCCCCTGAATTCCCCAAAGCTAACCTCAACTCAAGTATCGAAAGCTCCCCACGCATGGGCCCCCCAAAATGTCCATCTAACTTTTCGGTTCGACGGAAATCCGTTGAGTAAACACCGCAATCATACTACACACACCGCACCGCACCGGCATTCATGGAAAAGTTCCAAAGTGAACAAGTCCCTCGGTTCTCGGCCAATTTCGGTGGAACACACACCCCGCACCAAATAGGCACACGTCGTCGCTCCACCAGGGATTGGGGAATACCAGTACCATACCCCTTCAACTTCAGCAGCACCTATGCTGTGATGTTCGTACGTGTGGCAATGGCAATTGTTACCCGCATCCACGCCACTAAATGACAAACTTTTCCCAACCAACCAACCAGCCGTCCGTTGTGTCGTGTCCAGCTATCCTATAGTTTTCGTCGTTCTGTTACGAGTTGATTCATGGCCAGCAGCAGCAGACACAAGCAACAAGCAACATTTTGATGACAGTTTTTTGGTTCAGTGTACGGGCCTGTTGAATATTGTTTGTGTTCAATTCAAACGAAATGTAATGTTTTCGGGAAGTGTTTTGTACCGTTCCGTGTAGCCTGTTAGGTTCAAGTTTTTTGAGTGATGATGCGGAAGGCCGTTTGGCTGAATTATGACCAAATGGTTTCAGTGGTACACTCAATCTCCGGGTTACCAACAATGTCTCCAGGAGTTCTTAGAAAAAGACGAACACCGTTTTCAACCGGAGGCTGTACAGACTAAACGAAACTTAACACTGGACAATGGGCACGACGCACACATTACAAGGATTCCAATAGAAAAAAATGAATATCTGGATGAATCTTTTGAAATATAAACGTGTATGATATCCTGGGGGACTGTGTACATTGGCGTAGCTAGGGGGGGTTCCAGGGGTGCCTGGCACCCCCTAGAATGTATTTGGCACCCCCTAGAATTATTAAAACTTCACACGATAATTCCAACATATATTAATGGCGCATTTGAACAAAACTAAAGTTACAAAACTAAAGTTCCTTACAGGCAGTAGCAATTGTCATCTGCCTAGACAGAATGAAGGATGCAATAAATGATGCAATAATTTAAATTACCTCCCATGGCAAGAAAACATGGAAATTCCTAATTCCCTACACGGGTAGATAAGGTTGGAGGTAACTCTAATAAATGAGAATCTTCACGTGAGCTGCAGTCTCACTTTCCGTTCTTTGGCTGATCTGTCAGCTTCCCATGTTGCATTTACTATCCTTTTACTATGGGTCTGTGACGGAGATCGCCACATTGGTTTTTGATCAGCAATTTCATGAGAAATTTGTTCTGAAATGTCAACGGCAACTCATCTGAATTTCCTTCCACAATTCCTTTTTCAGTTTCTTTGCAAACTTCTCTGGCAATTCTATGGTAATTTCTTCTGTAGTTCTCTATAATTTCATTGTATTTATAATTATTGCTTCCGAAAATTGCTTCGGCAATATATTCGGCAAATTTATTCGAAAATTTCTTAGGGAATTCCTGTGGCTGCATCATCGATGATTTTTTCGGCGATTCCTTTGTGATTTACTTCGGTGTTCAGCACTATCTTTGAACATTTTGGAAAATTTTACAGAAATTCCTTTAGGTAAGATCTTCGGCAATTTCATTGGAAGCTTTTTCGGCAATTCCTCTTAAATCCCCTAGGCAGTATCGATTATTTTTGGATTCCCATGGGAATTAATTTTACATTTTGTTTTGTATATTCTTTGGGGATTTTTTCGGCTATTTCTTTGGCCATTTTTGTTGCAAATTATCTGACAGTTCCTTTTGAAATTCATAAACTTACAATTTACACCGGAATTGTGATTTCCAAAACAATAGCCGAAAAATTTCAAAAGGGAGTTTGCGAATCAATTTGCAAAGAAATTCTCGAAGAGATTCTCAATAGAAAAAAACGAAGAAATTTCCAGAAATTACATAAGAAGTTTTCAAAACATTGGCAACTGTTTTATAAACTTCTTAATAGGAAATTTTTATGGAAATTTATCCAGCATTTCTTTTGGAAATATCTCAAAAACTCTTAGAAGAACTATTAAAGCCATTCCTGAAGAATTATAGAAGCTTTTCGAAGGAAATGGGATCTGAACCAATGCTAAATTAAATTGCCATATATATTCCTAAGGAATTACCGATGAAATTTCCATGAAAAGTATCAAAAACATTTCTCACAAAATAGGCCAAAAAACTTTGGAATAAATTTCCAAAGAATTGCTTGAGGAATTTTCTAAGAAATTACCGAACAATTTTCCAAATACCATGCCGGCGAAATTCTTAAAGGAATTGTTGGCAAAATTATCAAAGAAATTTCTGATGGAATTTTAGAATGAGTTCTAAAGGAAATGCCGAAAAAAATTTCAACCAAATTCTGAAGTGATGTTCGAAATAATTCTGAAATAATTGCCGAAGATTCTTTCAAAGCAATTACCGGAAAAGTTCCTAAAGCAATAACAGAGCCGTAGTGTGGTTCCATGGCGCCCTTGGCAAGCGTCCATGTTGGCGCCGCATGACAATTAGACATTGTTAATTTGCTTAATTTGTAGTGTTTATTTTTATACAAACTTTCCTCGAACGTTTTATTTTGGTGTTTCAAAGAAACATATTTCCTTGGATTTTGTTTTTGTTTCCTTTTAGTATTTTTCAATTGTGTAATTTCTGTGGCAATTTCAATTGAAGTCACCCAAAAATTATCTGAAATCTTTTTCTCTTATTGAAGTACATATAGGTACAAACACATTTTGCATTCCAAGAATCTCACTAAGACCAGCTCAATAATTAGAAATAATAATTCAGATTCATAATATAAATAAATTATGCATCATTTTCTACAAGAAATCTTACAGTATTTTTAAAAATATTTGTTTGTTTTGTACTCAATTCAGTTTCACGGGCTTTCAGGAATCCTTCAACGATCTATTTTACCAATTTTCGGGGATTAGTTAAATAGGTTTTACCAGACTTTTTCCAAAAAAATTAGCAAAGGTTTCTTCTGAAGTTAAATCAAAATATTTCTCCGAAGATCTGTAAGAAAATTTCCATTTATCATTTGACAAACCATGGACATGGAGGAATAACAGGAGAAATTCCTGAAAGAATCCCCAAAGAGGTTTTTGTTCTCTGGAAATATTCCTGATGGAATCATTGGATTAAATTATGCAAGAATCTCTGAAGGAATTTCTGCAATAATATTCAGAGGAATACTGGATAAATATCCTGGAAAAATTTCAGCAAGAATTTCCAATTAAATTCATGGAGTAACTCTTGCAGGAATTCCTGGAGCAGTTTGTGAAAAAATGCCTGAAGGAATATCTGTAAGAATTTGTTAAGAACAACTGGAAGAATTTCTGAAAGAACACATGTACAGGGGATAGACAAAATGATCGGGACAGGCAAAATTTTCACTTTTCAAAAAATGTCCAATTAGCTGTAACTTTTCGAAAAGTGCATCAAATGTTCTCAAATTTTCACTGTAAGTTGATCAACTAGTTGTGTATCAACAGCAAGAGAAAAAATTCGTCCATTCCCCACAATGTAGTGTACAAAAATATAGAGTCATCAAGTGAGATTGAAGCATGCAACTTTTTCGCGAGGCATTTTGCCTCCGTTTTTCAGTCAGTACCCTCATCTGATATCGATGCTAACCTGGCCGCCTCGAACATTCCGCAAGATGTAATTGACTTGGATGCATTCACAGTTACGCCCGAAATGGTTATTAGTGCATCTAAAAAGCTGAAGAATTCATTCGCTCCTGGGCCAGACGGTATTCCTGCTGTTGTACTCCGTCGCTGTGCAAGTGCCATAGCTGAGCCACTGTCCTTTATCTTCAATCGTTCGTTCGAGCAAGGAGAGTTTCCGTTGAGTTGGAAATTATCCTACATGTTCCCTGTATACAAGTGTGGTGACCGCCGGCATGTTCAAAACTACCGTGGGATTACGAGCCTTTCAGCTGTCTCCAAGCTCTTTGAGATCATCGTGAGTGATCAAATTCTACGTGCAACGAAGGCCCATTTATCAAACGATCAACACGGGTTCATTCCCGGTAGGTCTGTTGCTACCAACTTGTTGGACCTAACAACTACTTGTTTGACGTCCTTCGAAGAAAGTGCGCAAGTGGATGTGATATACACAGACTTGAAAGCAGCGTTCGACAAAATTGATCATAATGTGTTGCTCTGCAAGCTGTCACGACTAGGAGCTTCGAATCGTTTTGTGTCATGGATCTCTTCCTATTTGACTAATAGGTCATTACGCGTAAAGCTTGGATCTAGTGTTTCGCTTCCTTTCATCAGCACGTCCGGCGTACCGCAAGGAAGCAATCTGGGGCCGATATTGTTCGTCATTTTCTTCAATGACGTGGCTTCGTCACTTGGCTACAGGTGCAAACTTATTTACGCTGACGATTTGAAAATCTATGTCGTCGTGCGCTGCTTTGAGGACTGTCTTCAGTTGCAAGCGTTGCTGGACACTTTCGTCAATTGGTGTCGCAAGAACAAACTTGTCATCAGCATTCCCAAATGTCATGTGATGACCTTTCATCGCTCAAAAGAGCCAATTATTTTTCGACTACCGCATCGACAATTCTGTCCTCAACAGAGTGGACCAAGTGACAGATCTGGGCGTTATACTGGATGCAAAACTGTCCTTCAACGCCCACTACTCGTCGATCATCTCCAAGGCTAATCGCCAGCTTGGGTTTGTCTCTAGAATAGCCAAAGATTTCACCGACCCATACTGCCTAAAAGCGCTTTATTGTTCCCTCGTACGACCGATCTTGGAGAACGCTTCGGTTGTGTGGGCTCCAAACGATGTAACATGGAATCTGAGAATCGAGCGGGTTCAAAAACGTTTTATACGGCTTGCTCTCAGAAATTTACCTTGGCGCGACCCAGCGAACTTGCCGCCATACCTTGATAGGTGTCGGTTGCTCGGAATTGAAAGTCTTGACAGAAGGCGCAAGATACAGCAGGCCAAATTCATCGTCCAGCTTCTCAACGGAGATATTGATTGCCCTCATCTCCTATCTTTGATTGACTTCCGAGCACCAAGTAGGATGTTATGGCAGCGTCGCTTGATGCAATCACGATTCCATCGATCGAATTACGGCTACAATCAACCCTTCTGTGCGATGATTCGTATGTTTAGTTCTGTAGAGTCCTCGTTTGAATTCGGTATGTCCACAAGTAAATTTGTCAGTAAAATTAGAAGATTAAATTCATTGTAGCTAGTGCGTAACATTATTCATTAAGACAATATTGTCAGATGAATTATACTATATATAAATAAATAAATAAAATCAGTGGACAGAATTTGGAAAAGATCGGGCTATTCTGCACGAAGTTATAAGCATTTCAGAAAAAAGGTAGAATTATCTGAAAGCCAACATTGAGCTGTTATATCTCTGGATTCAATGAACCGAATACAATGAAATTTTGTCCATTTATGACCTATATAATGAGCTCTGAAAAAACGTTTGACTTAACTTGAAATTATTAACAAGAGAAAAAGTTATAGCGATTTCATTAATTTTATGATTTTTTAGTAAATTGGTCTATTTTTGGTATGCATCCCATTACTTTTTCAATGAACTGCCGCCTATGTTGTTACCTTCTTTCAAAACATATCTGTATTAAAGACAATCAGAGGGAAATTAAATGAACTATAATTAGCATCTTGAATTTTGAAACGATGTTGAAATTTAAGAAAATTTGTTTTTTTATTAGAAAAATAATCCAATCGTTATAATTTTCTTCCGTGTTTTTCAAAGCTCATTATATAAGTCATAAATGGTCAAAATTTCATTGCATTCGGTTCATTGAATCCGAAGATATAACAGCTCAAAGTTGGCTATCGGATAATTGTACCTTTTTGTTAGAATCTTTATAACTTCGTGCAGAATAGTTCGATCTTTTCCAAATTTTGTCCACTGATACACAAATATTTGATCAACTTGCAGTGAAAATTTGAGAATATTTGATGCACTTTTCGAAAAGTTACAGCTATTTGAAATTTTTTTTAGAAGGTAAAATTTTGCCTGCCCCGATCATTTTGTCTATCCCCTGTAGTTGGAAGAATTTTTAAAGAAATCTTTGAAAAAGTTTCTTAAGTATTTTTTGGAGATTTAGAAAAATCTCTAAAAGGTTTAAAAAAACCCTGGAGGATTTTCCGAAGGAATTCATGAAAGGCTTTTATTAGAAACCATTAGAGACATTCTGGATAGGTAGATTTTCTAACGAAATATCTTGAGAAATTTCTGAATGAATTCTAAATTAACCGAACCAGAAAAGGAGTTCATATGGAAATTCATAAAAGGTCTATTAGCGTAATTCTAGCCGAAATATATAGAGAAATCCTTAGTAAGCATGGGACAATTTCGGAATGGATGAGTTTCTAAGCGATGTGATAGATTTCTACCCGGGTAGAGGTGAAATACTGACGATCAAAACGTGATATTGTTATGATTGATATAAGAGATTAAAGATCTGAAAATAATATCTAAAACATGTTCCTGGAACATCTGGACAATATAAAAATTTGATATTTTAAGATCAATCGAATAGCTCGCTGCTATTGGTTAGATCTTACAAAATCTAAATATGATATGATGATGATGTTCCGGGAGTAATTTTTTGATATTATTTTTAGATCTTTTATCTCTTATGTCAATCAAACCAATATCACTTTTTGATCTCCATATCAAAATATGCTCTTATTGAGCTCTTTTCCTCTACCCGGGTATAGATGACTTTAAGAAGAAAACTTTAAGCGAATTTCTAATGAAAGCCGTAGAAAATTTTCTCAAATAAAATCCCTGGAAGAATTTCTGAAGGAATTCTTTGGATTTCTTACGGAATCTCTGCAGGATTTTTCATTGGAATTTATGGCGGAATTATTGAGAACATCTATTGAAGAGTTTCTAAGTACCTAATCCTTAAAGATACTTTTGCAGGAATCTCTAGAAAAAAACTAAAGAAAACTTTGGAACTCTGAAAAAATTGTGGAAGATTATTCAATCAAATTAATGGAAAGATCTTGGGACAAATCCTTTGACTAATTTCTGAATAAACTTCTAGATAACAGCCTGAAAGCCTCCCTGGAAGAATTTCTGATGAAACTTCGAAAATTTCAAGAAAAATCTGTAGAAGAATTTTTTATTCAATTTTTTTCAAGGACCCCTGAATGAGTTTCGGAAAGATTTATTAGATGAATTCTTAAAAAATGTTTCAATGAAATCTGTTGAGAAAATTTCTGAAATATTTATTGAAAGATTTTCTGAAGGAAACTCAGCAAAAAATTCTGAAGAAATAGAATTGGTGAAATTATTTTTGGAATATAAACATTTATTTGGGGGAATGGCAACAAAAAAAACACAATGGAAGTTTTTTTTTGGGTGAAAACGACCTACAAAATTCTGCATTTGCACTTTGTCACTCTTGCCAAATTTCTATTAAGCGCAAACAAACATTTACTGGAACAGTTTACAGTATGAACTGAAAGAGCATCATTTGATTTTTCTTTCATTTGAAATACTTTTAAATAATTGAAAAATATTCCTTTAAATGCCAAGAAAATCCTCGAACGTAACCTCAAGACCCCACACGTAACCACAACTCTCTGTGTCAAGACCTTTCCCAGTGCGAATGTTTTCGAATTTACAAAAAGAAACTTTCACTAAATTGCTTATTGATTATGTTATGCTCAATAAAAAAAACTGACATAGCTTCTCACAACAAAAAGGTATCTGAAATCTGGAAAATACTCGAGCAACTTAAAAAAAATCCAAATGATTTGTTGATGGAATCCAGAAAAAATGCCAAACAAACTTCTCAAGAGATTATCGAAGAAATGTTCATAGTAATCACCGATGAAATTGTCAAAGGATGTGCCGAAAGGTATTTTGTAAATGCAATGCAATGCAATTCCCGGGTAGAGGAAAAGAGCTCAATAATACCATATTTTGATATTGAGATCAAAATGTGATATTGGTTTGATTGATATAAGAGATAAAAAATCTAAAAATAATATCTAAAATTTACTCCTGAAACATCATCATCAGATCATATTTAGATCTTGTAAGATCTAACCAATAGCAGCAAGCTATTCGTTTGATCTTGAAATATCAAATTTTGATATTATTCAGATGTTCCAGGAACATTTCTCAGATATTATTTTCAGATCTTTAATCTCTTATATCAATCAAACCAATATCACCTTTTGTTTGTCAGTACTTCACCCCTACCCGGGTTGTTTTGCAATACAATACAATTTCTAAATAAATTGCCGGGAATATTCCCTGAGAAATTTCCGAAAGAATGTTTTGCAGAAAATAAAAAAAAAACTAGATTATCAGGTCGAGTTTTGGAACTTCTCAAAACATGTGTCTTGCTAACAGGATGCTGTAAGAAGCTGAAATTTTGACACTGGTTACAGAAAATTGCTGCTTCATACAGTATTTCATTTACCAGACATATTTTTGTGAAGCTTAACAACGCGACTCAGGATTGATTTCAATTTGGTGTCTTTTACATAAAGTTTGTAATTTAGCTCAAAAATAATGCGTTGATGTCACCAACACGATTTGACGCAGTCGCGCACATCTATTTTTCAAAAAAGCAAACTGTAAGCTTCTGAAACTGGCACCCCCTAGGCACCCCCTAGGAAAAAATCCTAGATACGCCAATGACTGTGTAGCTTATGTTTGTGTCAATAGACGATTGATAACGCATGCACATTTCCCACCGAGGTAAAACTTACTGTTCGCGCTCAAAGCGAAGACCACGTGACGATCACAAATTTCATCGGTCATCGAGTCCACCAAATACATCACAGCAACCTACTAAAAACAGCTAAAAACATATAAACTTTGCTGTGTACATCACACCGTCACCCATCTATTGAATACTAGCTGGCCCGGCAAACTTTGTCTTGCCCAGTTGTGGTGGTTTGACAACTGTTGGGCTCAATATATCACCGCACTCTAGATTGGTTTCATTTCGATCGTGTTGATTTCCTTCCCAGCTCATGAAAAATCAGTACTATATCAATTTTCTTACTTTTCTGGTTGATTTTCATCGCTTTTTGTACATACACTCAAACCTCCATTTAGGTAGGATCCATTTGGGTAAAATCTATTTAGGTCCCTCCATTTAGGTAACGTTACCTAAATGGAATTTGATTGTGTTCAAATCAGTTGGAGTACTTAAGATTAGGTATAAGACTGGTTTATGGGAAAGAAGTAGTGAGTGGTGTTAGGGGGTGGGTATGGGGGGAGGGGGGGTGCAATGCTGCCCCCTAAACACACCCCCCCCCCCTCATGCAGTGTTGAAAAGTGCCAGTATCCAGCGTCATTTCTAGCTGAAATTGAGATAATCAACCATCCTTCCATCATTCCATTGATATCAGCTCCAGCATTGATGACGTCAAACCCGACATCAACCTATCATTCACCTGTTTTTATTTTGGCCACCAAACCCAATATAGACTCAACAGTTGTTCGATGTTGGTCCAACAATGGCCCAACATACGATAAAAATTGACCCGACTTTGACCCGACATTCAATAATTTTTCAGTCTGGCGGAATTTTGCAGGGTTTTTCGCTAGGTTTTTCGTGTTTCGTGCCCAGCTAGTCATTTGAATGACAATTCTGATCTAAGACCCTCCAAAACCTCCGAAAACGCCCCTGAAGCCCCTCCCCTCCTGAAACCCACCCCCTCCTGAAACTCATTGAAAGCCATCTGAACTCCGCATGATCTCCTTTAAATCTCCTAGTAACTCTCCCTTGTTGAACTTCTTTGCAACCTTGTAATCCATTTAGGTAATGAATCCATTTAGGTAAAAATTCTATTTAGGCAGTCCCGACTCATTACCTAAATGGAGGTTTTAGTGTATAAACACAGCCACCACGAATATGAACTGAACCGTGCAAGAGTCATGCTGATCGGTACACCCGTTCGTGAGTTTTGTTGCCTCAAAGGAAGCTAAAACTCATTTATATATATATACTAGCTGGCCCGGCAAACTTTGTCTTGCCCGGTTGTGGTTGTTTGACAACTGTTAAGTTCAAAATAGCAGCGCACTCTAGATTGGTTTCGTTTTGATCGTGTTGATTTCCTTCCCAGCTCATGAAAAATCAGTATTTTATTATTTTTTTTATTTTTCTAGTTGATTTTCCCATCTTTTTATACATATAAACACTGCCACCATGAATACGAATCAAACAGTTCAAAGGTCAGCCTGATCGGTTCAGCCGTTCCTGAGTTTTGTTGCCTCAAAGGAACTTCAAACTCATTTTTATATATATAGATAGATAAGACATGGAGACATGGAGACATCACCACAGAAACACCAGTGTTCTGGAAGGTTCCAAACAACCGTTTTGCTCTAAAACAGTGGGACTTTCCAGAGCAGCGAGAGACAGTCCACTTCGACCTGGCAAAGGGTCAAAATAGATAATAAACGTGAGGTAGTTATCACCCGTCATCTTAGCTAACATTACCTAAAAGGAATCTGATTGTGTTCAGACCAGTTAGAGTTATTTAGATTATGGATAAGGTTGGTTTACGGAAAATAAGTAGCAAGTGGAGCTGAGGTAAGTTTCAGGGGGTAGCAATGAGGGAGAGGGGGATCTTTCACCTGAGAACCTCCGAAACCCCCGAAAACGCCTGCGTAATGCCTCTGAAACCTGTCAAAAATCCTCTAAAGCTTCCTGAAATGCCTTCGAAATGCCTTTAAAACTCCCTCGGACCCCTTGTAAAGCACCTGAGATTCTCACTTACTATAAAAAACGCTTACATAACGCCTGCGTAACGCCTCTGAAACGTAACGCCTCTGAAACGTAACGCACTTGGGTCCTCAGAAATCACTGGAAACGCTTACGTAACGCCTGCGTAACGCCTCTGACACATGCTTAAAATTCTCCGAAACATTGCCTATGAAATCCCATCAAAACCCCATCGGATCCCATGTAACGCAACTGATACCCTTCGAAGCTCTCCGGAAACGACCCTGACCCCCCCCCCCCCTTTCCCTTGAGACTTCCTTGAAAGCTCTCTTAAACGCCGCATGATCCCTTTAAATCTCCAGGTCACTCACCCTTCATAAACATCTTTGCAATCTCAAATCCGTTTAGGTAATGAATCCATTTAGGTTAAAAACTATATTTAGGCAATCCCGACCCACTACCTTAATGAAGGTTTTGGAACCCTGCTAGGGTTCCTTCATCACGTTTTTTTTTTCGGAAATTCTTGCTGGTTTTGCTCAAGTTATTGCATTAGGGAGTCCATCAATAATTCCTGGAGGGTTCACTTCAGGACTCCCAGGTGAACTCCACTAGAAATTCCTGAATAAATTCAAGCAGCATTCCTTGAGCAATTCCTGCAAGAGTGCCTAAAGGAACCTCAAGGCGATTATCAACGGGATAAATTGAAAAAAAAATAAACAAAATTTCTGTAAATCCTTGTTAAAATCTCTGAAGGATTCCTGGCACAAATTATAGAAGGAATCTCTACTGTAATTGCATAAGGAACTTCAGCAATAATTACTGAAGGTATCCTTGAATCCTTCTAATAATTCCTCAAAAAAATTTCTGGGATTCTTTCAGAGATTTCTCTATGGACTCCTCCAGGAGCTCTAATAGGAATTTCCCTTGAGATGCAAGATCTGTTCCAGTAGTGGCATTATTCCAAGTAGAGAAAGCAAGCAGAAGGAGGTGCACAAACAATAACTTTTTAGAGCACTCGCAAATTTGAACACCCTCCTCCTGCGGTAGTTCGTAAGCAGTCCAAAATTATTTATAAACATTTTCGATGGTGAAGATATATGCTTTATTGAAAAATAATGAATTTAGAATCAATAATGGAGGTTCAGAGGATTTTATTGAGTGTAAAAATCAGAGTTTTGAAGACTGACCTCTTTGTTTTTCAGGAGGTTTAGAAAGGAAAGGCAATTCGAAAAGGTGGTAAGGGGGGGGGGAGGGGTAGGTGTTCTTAGGAAGTGCTAAGGGGCTGTCCATAAACCACGTGGTCATAAGGGGGGGGGGGGGGGGTTCGGCCTATGACCATTTTGTATGGACGAAAAAAATAATTTGTATGGACTAATGACCACGCGGAGGGGGGGGGGGGGGCTTTAGAAGTCCCAAAAAAATGACCACGTGGTTTATGGACAGCCCCTAAAAGTGGATGATAAAATACGTCTCATGGATTTGTAAAAAATAGAGAAGGGGATCTTGGTGGTTTCGCTGGGGAACAGGGAAAAGGGAATTCAAAAGTAGCTTCGAAGGAATAACGTACGGTTTTTAACTAGGAAGGAGGGAGTAATGAGTCTCATAGAGTATTAAAAGCAGTGAAAATGGGAATGTTAGAGGCTTGTAAACTAAGCAAAAAGAGTCCTGGAAGAGGGTATCCTTGAATATCTCCGCGTATTCCCCTGTAATTCTTCGTGCAGGCCACCCTCACCCTTCCATATCTCAAATTACAACTCCTTTAAATCTCTTTGAAATTTTTCTTGTTTACTGTTTCCCTCACCACCCAAATCCTTACATTTACGTCGTAAATTCTCCTGGTAACCTCTTTGTATATTCCTCAAGCGTGGTCAGCAAAGGCGACAAAGAAGGGTTTTTTTACCTTATTTTGGCAAAGGGCGGAGGGGCGCCTAGTGTATGAAATATCGGAAATGGAAGAGGTTTGCCCTCTCCCTTGTGCATAGGCTTACCTCTTGAACTCCTTGAAGCCTTCAAAAAACACGTAAAATACCCCAGACACCGTTTTACACCAAAAACTCCTTAAACTTGATACCGTACTGAAAATCCTATTGCCTATTTTCCATGCAAGCAGAAAATGACACAAAGGGGCTGTCCATAAACCACGTGGTCATAGGGGGGGGGGGGGGGTTTCGGCCAATGACCATTTTGTATGGACAAATAAAACATTTTGTATGGACTAATGACGACCACGCGGGGGGGGGGGGGGGGGGTGTTGAAAAGTCCCAAAAAAATGACCACGTGGTTTATGGACAGCCCCAAAATGTCATGGCGCTTTCAAGTTACATCATTGACTGTACAAATGTCCATGGGCATACACTTTCAGTAGTGCTACCCAGTCAACCGGTGATTGTATAAGATGCTGCATAAGATGTTAGAGTGGAGGCGATATGCGTAAATACATTTTACATGCGCTTAAATTGAGGCATGCACGTATATGAGCTCCACTTCATCATCTTATGCAACTTCTTATACGATTACTGGTTGTCTGGATGGTTAGTTATAGAAAAAAAATGATTGTTTTGTGTGGACGAAAGTTTACGTGGGGGACCGGATACTTTTTTTATTTTTATATTAACGAGATTTTTAGCCCTAGGCTAGTTCATCTCGGGACCCACGTTTTACTTCACTTCCGAAGGAAGAACTCACATTTTGTGAGACCTGGGATTCGATCCCAGGTCCTCGGCGTGATAGTCAAGTGTTCTAACCATCACACCAGGTCCGCTCCACTCGGACCGGATACTGTTTCTTTAAACTGTATGGTTTGTGAACATCCCCTAACTTCTTGAATAGTGTTACCTATCTTCTATCTTCTATCTATCTTCATCTTTTATATGTATATATGTATATATTTAAACTCATAAAGTCCCTTTGAGGAAACAAAACTCACGAACGATTTAATCGATCAGCATTCATTATGCCTGTGTTTATAAGCAGCAAAAGTTAGGAAAATCAACTTAAAAGAAAAACAATTGTGAAATTACTGAAATTGTTATGAGCGGAGAAGAAATTCAAAGCGATCGCATTAAAATCAATCTAGAGTGCGGTGTTTCAATGGCCCCACAACAGTTGTCAAACTACCACAACCAAAATGGCAGTACTGGGTAGAACCGCGTTTGCCGGGAGAGCTAGTCTTAAATAATTAAAAATATTAGTGTCAAAATTTTATTGGTTGTGTTGATCACCGTTAACTGATAAGTATTAATCAAATAATAAATAAAACAAGTATAAAGTTCACAAGACTTGTTTTATTTGGCTCACCGAAAAACATCAATGAAAATGATGAATACACAGTGTAACAAAAATTAACTTTTGGTCTGTCTCAAGCGCAAACTTATGTGTCTCTGACAGATTTTGGGCCGCTGAATCCGAATCCGGGCTCAGATTTGCCCCAGCACGTTACAATTTTGAGGTAAACCCCAATTTATAAGGCATAATATGCGATTTTGGGCTTTTTTGACTGCAAGCCAATTTGTTGCTAGTCAATTTATATCTAAATTAATGACTAATGCAAATTTTTTTGTTTTACCAAATCGAATTTGATAGTTTTGAGCGATTTATGTTAAGTACGATATTTTCCATAGAAGTCACCCTTCAAAAGTTGCATGCAAGTTTACATACTGACATAAAATGCTTAAATCTATCAAATTTGATTTGGTTAAACGAAATATTTTGCATGAGTTGTTAATTTAGATGTTAATTGACCGATAAATTGGTTTAATTGCTTAAAACATATATTTCCATTTTTTTTTGAATGATTGTAATCAGTTTCGTACCTTTTAATTCCGCCCTATGTTGCTTATAACTGACAGTTATAACTGACACTGAGGAAGATAACAAGTGGTAGTCGAAATACGCGTATCTGTCAAAGGATAAGCAACATAGGGCGGAACTAAAAGGTACGAAACTGATTATACTCATTCAAAGAGGGAATTCTGCTTAGAGGGTTCGAAAAGTCGGTACAAGAATATATTTCCATGCTCAATGGCTTGCAGTCAAAAAAGCCCAAAATCGCATATTTCGCCCTATAAATTGAGGTATACCTCAAAATTGTGACGTGCTGGAGCAAATCTGAGTCCAGATTCGGATTCAGCGGCCCAAAATCTGCCAGAGACACATAAGTTTTCTCTTGAGATGAAAAAAATGTTGCGCTTTGATATCAACAATGACATGTCAATTTCTCGATTTTTGCTTAGGCTAACAAAGTTAAGTTGAAAATACAACGTTTGATTGCTCTGACATTCATGCACGCAATAGAAACAAATTGAGATTTGAATTGTGAAAAGAAATCCACGTGCTCCGATAGGAATCGAACCGACGTCTCCCAATTCGCTAGACGGCTGCTTCTTTCTCGGACGGAGATGATAAAGTGGCTCTGTAGCTTGGAGGAAAGAATTGCTCGTCTAGTGAATTGGGAGTCGTGGGTTCGATTCCCACCGGAGCACGTGGATTTTATATTATAATTCATATCTCAATTTGTTCATCAAATACGTTTTTTTTTGTTGCGGGTATCAGAGAAATAAAAAATGGCATGTCTTAGATTTAAGGTATTTTGACTTCTCAGAATTGAACCCATTTTACAAGGTGTCATCTCTACGTGCAATGTGATAGATTCGCAATCGATTTTTGTTCTATTTTTAAGCAACGTCGTTTACTTCACACATCTCATTCTCCGTTATCAATGCTCCGATCGAGCTAATTTTTTTACTGTAACTCGCCTACATATGATATGTCAAATAAACGTTGAGAAAGAATTTTTAAATTGTTTTTTCTTATTGAAAAAAATACATTTCTTCATATATTTCTGGAAATTTGGCTAAAATTTAAGGAGATCGTCCCTAAAACTCGCCAATATCTTGAATTTCATCAATCAAAACCTACATTCAGATGATCGAATGGTATTTTATTCAGCTTTTAATTTATGGAAAAAGATTTAAATTTGGTTCAACAAAACGCAAGATATTTGAATTTTAGTAAATTCCTTATTTTTAAAAGTTGTAAAACTCGATATTGAGCTAAAACTCAAAAACTGCTCTACTCAAGGATGGAAATCTAGTGATCAAGATAAGATTTTGAATGTGTCGTGGTGTTAGGGCATCGCGCGATCATAGCAACAACGATGGAATTTTGTCGTCAAGCATTCATAACACACCATGCTCCGCGAATAATGAACCGCTCGGCATGTGCGGCCGCGATGCGATCGTTATCATGAAGTCGAAATGATAAATTTCGATTTTCGGTCACTTTTTGTGCATTCTTATTGCTGAAGCTTCATGATATGCATATGAATGTAATGTTCTTAATGATGAATTCGGGTTCCGGGAGCATAAGTAGCATAAATCAAAATGAATAGAATTTATCACGACATGTAACATGATCCGATAACGGGTCATCATGCGATAAAGATGTCCATCTAGCTGGTCAAATATTTTAGAGGGACGTTGAATGTGAATACTTGCAAAACATATTTTATACATCCAACAATAATACCAAGTCGAGTTATTAACAATTCAGAGAGATTTATGCAACGTACCTAACAGATTTCTCTGAAGAAGCATAATTTTCACTTATTCTCTTATATAACACGAATTAGTTCAACTAAGTCAAATATTTTCGAGGTACGTTGAATGTGAATACTTACAAAACATATTTTATACATCTAGCAATGATGCCGGAATGAAATAATATAAGTTAAATGAGATTTATATTACTTACGAGAAATTTTCAACGAAATAATTCATTTTCGTATTATTTTCATTTTATATTATATTCAATCAATACGTTAATGTTATATCCAGTCAGTTATCTCTTAGAGCTGTTTTTGTGTTTTTTTCTGTTGCATACATGTAGGCTTTTATTTGCAATGATACATGGTTAGCATACTTTTAGGAATGTATCAAGTATATTGCTTAAACCTATTAAAAATACATTTTTTGCCATAAATTAGTCAAATTTGAACTTAAGTATAAACTTTTTTAGGTCAAACATACCTAGAATTTTACAAGAAATGCAGTGAAGCTGTTTTATTAAACATATAAGGCCGGAACAAATCTCATTTTCTTCTTTTGTCACAATACTCGTTGGCTCGCTAAGGGGGAGGACAATACATAATAAATGTATTTGACGAAGGAATATCCAAACAATTCGGCAAAATCTATAAACTCAACGGATTTGTTTAGAAATTTTCTGTGCAACTTTAATTTCACCTTAAAATTTTAAAATTTCTTTAATATTTTATTGGTGTCCCCCCTCAAAATGTTGAATTTCGACCAAAATATTCCGAGGGGGCGGTGACATGAGAGAAAATCGAAATTTGTGTCAGCCTAATGTAATTTGAAAAGTTTTATGTAAGAAAGTATGGGAAATTTTGAGGTACGTTGAAAAAGGAGGTCGGATTCGGAAGGTACGCTGTTGATACATGCAGAAAACCTTAGCGTCGGAAAGATCCATGAAGATTTTCGAAAAAAACCGCCATCTATCCAGCAGGACACCTGTTTCCTAAGAATTCGTCAGGTACGTTCAAAATCCCGTTAGGTACGCTATGGTACGCACTTGGTACACTCACTTAACGGTCTTTATTTTTGATTTTATGAAAAGTGTCCTGCCAGCTAGATGGACATGCGATAAAGCGTGCATCAGATGCTTTGATTGTCTCTGTGATACGAGCACGGTGTGAGGCGTCGGCATCATGCTTCTGCAAGAACAAGGCTAACTTGGATTATTCGTATCCTGTATCATTTATCGTTAGAAGCGATTTTCTTCCATCCTTGGCTCTACTTAAATTTTTTTAAAGCACGGTTTCGAAATCAGTGCTAAATTGTGCTTCAAAAATTTTGGTCGTTGACAGAAGTTCACGACTTTTGTTTTATTTTGTAAACTAGTGCTATTAACCTTCACGTACCCGATCCACGACAACTCATTTTCAAAATGTTAGCATTTCATCAATTTTCATCCGACTTTTTGAAGTCGCCCTCAATCGATCATGCCGAAACCATTCCGGAGATATTCCGGATTGTACTGGAGTCAGGGGGTGGGAAAGGGTTCTTCGCTAAAAGTGATTATTTCGTACGTTATTGTACTTGAGGGGCCCCCGTGGAACCTGTTTTAGGTGTTCCGGGGTGGCCATATTAGTTGATACAGACTCAGTCATTCGAAATCATCAAGATTGATATGTCACACGGCGTGTTTAGGTTGAAAACCAGAAGTGTTCCCAATAACGCTCCGCGTAACCTGTCACGAGGATCCGGATGGGTCAAGTTATTCAAATCTGGTTATCGCAACTGTGTTTCACTGTTCGTAACAAAAATTTCACTGAACATCGATGGCTCAAACACAATAACATACGAAAAAATCACTTTTAGCCATTTTGACAACCCCCTGACCCCCTGACAATCCGGAATATCCGGATATTCCATGGCCACTTGAGAAACATAACCTAGCTTCAATTTATGATCGATTGATGATGACTTCAAGAAACTCGGATGAAAATTGACGAAATGCCAGCATTTTGAAAATGCGTTGTCGGGGGTCGGGTACATGAAGGTTAATGAACAACTGCTGAACAACTTTAACCCTTATGTGGCCGACAGGGTACCCGGGTACCCAGCGCCCATTTAAAAAGCACGGTGTAGAAAAAAGCAAAAAATTTGTCGGACACATAACGGTTAAATAAGTGGCTTTATATTACTCATAAAACACTACCACTATAGAAAAGCAAGAGAAGAAAGAGGTAGGTATAGGCTCAGATAACTATTTCTATTGCAATCTTTAATTTCTGTTATTCATATCAAGTATGTTCAATTTGGTCGTGAAACTACATTTCAAACTTTTAAGACATTGTCAATATTTATACTTGAGTATCCGGTATAGAAATTGGAATTATGGGGCAAGTGTCTTTGAAGAAATCTCCTACACTTTTTTGAGGTCTCTCTCTCTTATTGGCGTAACGTCCTCATTGGGACAAAGCCTGCTTCTCAACTTCTCAACACAGTTATTCCTCTGCCAATGACCATTTTGCATGCGTATATCGTGTGGCAGGCACGAAGATACTCTATGCCCAAGGAAATCAAGGAAATTTCCTTTACGAAAAGATCCTGGACCGACCGGGAATCGAACCCGTCACCCTCAGCATGGTCATGCTGAATACCCGTGCGTTTACCGCCTCGGCTATATGGGCCCTTTTTTGAGGTAAAACTGACTTAAGTAGACACTTTAAAACAGCATATTGAAAGTGTGCTCCCGCCTAAAATGATAAGTAGCATTAGCCCCAATTCCCTGCGATTCGCACAAATATACCTACTCACCGGAACTGCATCGTGTCACATCAGTCAACCGATGACGACGACAACGGCGCGCATCGTATTTTCTTTCCATTAAATTAAATGTAAATTTCCGTTCTGCAGTAGTGCGCCTGCATGTGCCGGATATTTGCACGCGTCGTCGTCGTTGTCGTCGTTTCGCTCGCAGACGTTTGGGCAGTGCCACGGGGCGCACTGCAAATGGTGTTCCGGTTGTACAGGAATTTTTTTCATGCACAAATAAATTACTCCATCGTCGTCGTAGTAGTCGACTTCGTTATCATCGTCGGCTCCTTTTGGATCCCACTTTTTCCTCCGACTCTCTGATGAAGCCTCCTTCTTGAGATCTACGGGGGTGGAGCTAAAGGTGGAAACCATGGCAGTTGAAGCAGCAGATATGAGCTTGACACGGCTGGCTTCTACATAGATGCAGTTCCTGGTATTTGCTCCTAGACACTACCTACCTACCTACCGGCCAAGCTGACGGCGGCGTGGTTGCGCTCCAGTAGTGATGTGGTTGTTATGTGTCGTTATCGGGAAAATACATGAAATTTCTTCTCGGTCGTCTCCATCATCGTGGCCGGGCGTCATCTGCTCGTGTGCTTCAAGAGCATCCGATTCTGCAGACAAGTCGATTTAACGTGTTGCCCGATTGGGCGGAAGTTACAGTTACATTTCATTTCGTTTGTTTCAGTTCAACATCAAATTCATGATAACAATGAATCAACAATTTGTTACCATAATACTCGATTTGCAGCTGCAGCTTTCCAACGTCGGTCACGCCCAACGCTCGCCAGATCATGCTCCACATGGTCCGCCCATCGTGCTCTCTGCGCTCCACGCCTTCTTGTGCCAACCGGATCAGTTGCAAACACCAGCTTTGCAGGGTTGTTGTCCGGCATTCTTGCAGCATGCCCTGCCCACCGTATCCTTCCGGCTTTGGCCACCTTCTGGATGCTGGATTCGCCGTAAAGTGCAGCGAGCTCGTGGTTCATTCTTCTTTGCCACACACCGTTCTCCTGCACACCGCCGAAGATCGTTCTTAGCACGCGTCGCTTGAAAACTCCGAGTGCTTGTAGGTCCTCCTCGAGCATGGTCCATGTCTCGTGCCCGTAGAGGATCACCGGTCTTATTAGCGCTTTGTTCATGGTGCATTTGGTGCGTGGGTGAATCTTTTTCGACCGCAGTTTCTTCTGGAGCCCGTAGTAGGCCCGACTTCCGCTGATGATGCGCCTCCGAATTTCACGGCTCACGTTATTATCAGCCATTAGCGAAGAACCGAGGTAGACGAATTCTTCTACCACCTCTAAAACATCCCCGTCTATCGTAAAAACGCTATTTCATTTAAGATTATTCGCGCACTCCGGGTTTTCAGCCGAGACCATGCTGATAAAGACGTGATTTATTCCCAGTTAGTCATAGATCTTTTCGTAAAGAATGTATCTGGCTTTCTTGGGCATATACTATCTTTGTACTTGCCACACTATAGACACATGTAAAATGGTCATTGGCGCACAAAGCTCTCAATTAATAACAGTGCAAGGGCACATAAAATATTAAAATAGAAAGCAGGATGTGTCACAATTTGGACGTTAAACCAGGAGGAAGGAACATAATAACATTTGGAAGCAGGAAAACATGTTTCGATCAGAATGGCAAATGGCAAATCTTTAACCCCTTCGGGACGACTTTTTTCACCAACCTCGCCGCTGTAGAACGCGACAGCGAGGTGCAAATGACCCAACCGTCCTGAAAGGGTTAAAGTATAATTTGTGTCATATAGGGCAACTTACGTATTTTCGGCCATTTTGTTCTCTTCGTCATGGGGATTTTTGTAAACCTATTGATCTCAAAATCGACCAATATGAAACCTATTGAAATCAATATCGACTGCATATGACGCTTCGTTGGCTTCTCTTTATCAGAAGACCATGTCGCCAGGATATAGCGAGGAACTCGAGCACGAGGGGCAATTTAATCCAGAGAGCATTGGTTCAACAACCCGACCATCATTACGTCATTCAAAGTAAGTCTCTTCACCTTGACCGAGGCATCAAATACTACTCGGCATTTGGTTGTAGTAATCGACGGACGCAGGTGAGGTATTCAGGTACCGCTTAACACTTTCAGGATCTTCACTCTCTTTAATCTCTTCACAGTGCCCAAGCCACTCGTAGTCAAATCTGGATCCTGTGCAAACCTCGTTTTTAGAATTTAGAATCGTTTCAGGGCCATTGAACGGGAATCGGCAGCATTTTCCTTCAAGAGTAACTGAACAATATGTTTTACTAGGGAGGATCTAATTTTAAAAAATCTCTCTGGGATATGATTTTCCAAGTGGAAAGTGATCTACCTACTAGTCAAAATAAGTGAGCTGTACAAAAATGAGCGATTTTGATTGGTATTTAGGGGTGGCGCAAAGGGTTTAAATGAAATTTTTGCTAACAAACCTTCAAAAAACATTTCAAATTTAATTTTTAGACATATTTTGTCCAGACTAAATTGATGATTCTAGAACCCAATTGGGCCAAATTTTTGCTCAAAATTGCGATATCTCCACAGGTTTCTGAGATATTTGAAAAAAATATGTCGTATTTGGGTATTTTTTGGGTTAGATACCAAAATATGACATTTTTCACAAATATCTCGGAAACCAGTGGAGATATCGCAATTTTGAGCACAAACTGGGAGCCTAATTGGGTTGTAGAATCACCGACTTAGTCTAGAAAAGTTATGTTTGGAAATTATTTTGAAATGTTTTTTCGAGGTTTGTTCTAGTAAAAATTTCGCTAAACTTTTTGTGCCTCCCCTAAATATCAACCGAAATCGCTCATTTTTGTACAGCTCACTTATTTCGACTAGAAGATCACTTTCCACGTGGGAAATCATATCCCGGAGACATTTTTTTAAATTAGTCGCACCCTAATGTTGTGCCGTACAATGGGTAGCTTGAAAATGCTGTTTGCACTCTTTAGTCTCTGTAGCCGACACGCTCGAAACCTCCTCAACATCCTGTACATGAAGTAAATAAAAGTCACTCGGTTGGAGTCGGACATATGACAGGAGGTGAATAAGCGAAATAAACATGAAGTGAAATCACCTGAAATATTTCAAGCGAAAACCCAGCTGGTATATTTCAGATCAAAATACGCGGTAAATAGAATACAGGAAAATCGAGAATGAATGAAAATTAACTGCAAAGAAAAACGCAAAGTCGATGCGGAAGCGAGTGTCTGGTGAACTGGCGCGAATGAAGGATTTCGGAAAGAAGTGTTCATGTCAATCAGTATTCCATGATATCGGAATCAGAGGTGTTTTTTTGTTGGCGTTTTAAATTTCATTCGGTAGTATCAAAGTTCGGGAAAGAAATGTTGAGTAACGGTTCCGATCACCGCACACAGGCGTAAATGGGCCAAATTCCTGGCCATAAGTCGAAAATTTTTTTTCAGGGTTTTTCAGAGACTAATATTTTTTAAAGATAAATGAAGTAATGCTTCATCATGTGGCAATCAATAAAATACTTTGGGATGTATATTTTTTTAAAAATAAATGCCGAAATTTGACGATTTTCTCTACTGTTTTTTTCATTTGCATCATAACTCATCGGAAGAACTTCAATTATCGAAATATTGACAATTTGAAAAAATAACTGAGTATGTAACACAGTTCTCCTGATAAGGGTGTATCATTTAAGCAAAAAAACTTCACCTGGTTTCATTTATTTTGCTCTCTTACAGAAGAGTTTTCAAAATCATGTTTTTTGTCAATTTTAAACCATTTTCAGCATTCAAAAAGTTTACAGATTCTGCAGCATTCCGCGATCTGGATAAAATTACAATAAAATATAAGGCATATCCTTTGTGAATCGCAAGAGAACGGGTACCAGAAAGTACCAGACGAAAAAATAAATCATTTTGAAATTTACACCTTTTTGACTAGTTTTTAGTTACAATTTATGTTTAATTTTGATATAACAACTTCGTTTCGAATACTTTTTCAATGAACGGCCACTTATTCTCGGTAGATAGATCATAGCAGAATACAAATCTGGTCTTCTATCTCATAACAAAATGTGTCAAATGGAATTAATTTAGTAAATTTGGACAGAAATCTCCATACACCGATAAACGCCAAAATGTATGCAATGCAGTAGTAATCTAATGTAGCTAGAACTGTTGTGTTCAAAATTTGTTATAAAAAAATCAAAAACAACTCAAATAAAGAGCTCACTATTTGTAGCATGTAATATGTTGACGCACCGTTAAGAAAATATTTTCAGATAAATATTGTTTTTTATAGCTAAACTCATTGAATTTTTCACTCAGTACTCTACGAACTTACTTTTATGTATAAAGTTGTGTTAATATGCCATGTTTTAATAGAAAAATTCAAACTGATATATTCCACACGGCTTCTTTCATCATGTTCGAACTCATAAAATTTCAATCCATGATTAATTTTTGAGTTTTGATGTGTTTTCCAGGGCACTATGAAAGTTACCCCAAAATGAAAATGTGATTCCCAAAATATCTAGAAAAAGGTACAACATTAAACTGAGTTTAAGGGACCGTTCAAAAATAACGGCCCATATTCCCAAAAATTGTGAAGATAGAACAATTGTTCAACAAGTTTCCCAATTATGACACTCCTTACGATACGACTTTGCTGAAGACATAAACACGTTATCTACACTTATTGAAATTCTCTCACACTTCTAGGAAAATTTCTATGAAACGAGGTGGCCCTTGTTTCCAAACAATATTTTTCATGGAAATATAATTATTTTTCAGTTCTCTGTTGTCAAATCAAAATGTTCGACGCTTCAAGCGATTTTTGGGGGTGAAAATAAACGTTGTCCTTGGAGAGGTTATAAGAAATCATTTCTAGCCTTTAAGTGGATTAATATGGCTATTTATAATCCAAAATGCTTCCTCAATATCTAAATTCACAATTTTATCGCTAGTACATACATAATACACCATAAAAACGTGTTAAAACTTTTTGGCCATGAATTGGACCCTGTTACTCCAGTGTGGAGCGGGACACATTCCCTGGCAAGCCAACCGATGGAGATACTGGACGGAAGCAGCAGCTTGGCAAGATCATCCATCGACTGTCCATGAAGTCCAATATAAGAAAGGACCTGAGAATGGCAGAACCGGTGAAAGTAAAGGTTACGAAGTCCACCCAGACGGAGACCTTCGCATTCGCAGGAAGCCCAAAAGGTGTGGCGGGAGCAACTGCTCCGTGATAAGCACTCGAAGGAGCGTGTAAGGCAGCCGTCAGGTGAGGAACTACCAGTCGGTGCCCGCAAGGCTAGGTAGTAAAGCCGCTAAATCGGACCCCAGCCAGGCATCCCGGAACAGTGAACCGTATAGTACATTTTTTTCATTATCGTCGCAACGCCTTTACCGTCATGACTAATGTTGCATACTACCGTCACACACTACATTCATGCTGCCGTCGATGCATCAATGTCGTCTACCATGAATGTAGCATTTGGCACCATGATTGTAACACAAATCAAGATGATGGGAGTACGAAATGACAGTTTTGAAATGTAGAGTTGGAGTTCCAGTGGTTCCGAAAACTGCGAAAGAAAAATGCGGATAACTCGTGCTAGAGGGTGTCAAGGGCGTTACTTGGGGTCTGAGGGGGTTTAAGGGGGATTTCAGAGGCATTCCAAGAAGCTTCAGAGCATTCTCAGCGGATTTCAGTAACGTTACGGAGGCGTTACATGGCGTTTTCTGGGGTTTCGGAGGGTCTGAGATGCGTTACATGGGGTTTCTGGGGGTATTAGGGGGATTTTGGAGGCATTCCAAAGAGCTTCAGAGCATTTTCGGCGGATTTCAGAAACGTTACCGAGGCGTTACATGGCGTTTTCTGGGGTTTCGGAGGGTCTGAGATGCGTTACATGGGGTTTCTGGGGGTTTTAGGGGGATTTAGGAGGCATTCCAAAGAGCATCAGAGCACTATCGGCGGATTTCAGAAACGTTACGGAGGCGTTACATGGCGTTTTCTGGGGTTTCGGAGGGTCTGAGATGCGTTACATTGGGTTTCCGGGGGTATTAGGGGGATTTTGGAGGCATTCCAAAGAGCTTCAGAGCATTTTCGGCGGATTTCAGAAACGTTACCGAGGCGTTACATGGCGTTTTCTGGGGTTTCGGAGGGTCTGAGATGCGTTACATGGGGTTTCTGGGGGTTTTAGGGGGATTTAGGAGGCATTCCGAAGAGCTTCAGAGCACTTTCGGCGGATTTCAGAAACGTTACGGAGGCGTTACATGGCGTTTTCTGGGATTTCGGAGGGTCTGAGGTGCGTTACATGGGGTTTCTGGGGGTATTAGGGGGATTTTGGAGGCATTCCAAGAAGCTTCAGAGCATTTTCAGCGGGTTTCAGTAACGTTACGGAGGCGTTACATGGCGTTTTCTGGGGTTTCGGAGGGTCTGAGATGCGTTACATGGGGTTTCTGGGAGTATTAGGGGGATTTTGGAGGCATTCCAAAGAGCTTCAGAGCATTTTCGGCGGATTTCAGAAACGTTACGGAGGCGTTACATGGCGTTTTCTGGGGTTTCGGAGGGTCTGAGATGCGTTACATGGGGTTTCGGGGGGTATTAGGGGGATTTTGGAGGCATTCCAAAGAGCTTCAGAGCATTTTCGGCGGATTTCAGAAACGTTACGGAGGCGTTACATGGCGTTTTCTGGGGTTTCGGAGGGTCTGAGATGCGTTACATGGGGTTTCCGGGGGTATTAGGGGGATTTTGGAGGCATTCCAAAGAGCTTCAGAGCATTTTCGGCGGATTTCAGAAACGTTACCGAGGCGTTACATGGCGTTTTCTGGGGTTTCGGAGGGTCTGAGATGCGTTTCATGGGGTTTCTGGGGGTTTTAGGGGGATTTAGGAGGCATTCCAAAGAGCTTCAGAGCACTTTCGGCGGATTTCAGAAACGTTACGGAGACGTTACATGGCGTTTTCTGGGATTTCGGAGGGTCTGAGGTGCGTTACATGGGGTTTCTGGGGGTATTAGGGGAATTTTGGAGGCATTCCAAGAAGCTTCAGAGCATTTTCAGCGGGTTTCAGTAACGTTACGGAGGCGTTACATGGCGTTTTCTGGGGTTTCGGAGGGTCTGAGATGCGTTACATGGGGTTTCTGGGGGTATTAGGGGGATTTTGGAGACATTCCAAAGAGCTTCAGAGCATTTTCGGCGGATTTCAGAAACGTTACGAAGGCGGTCTCTGAGTGGGGGATGGATATCGCCATCATAGAGGACCCATACCGAGTACCCGCCGGCAACGGCAATTGGATCGCGGATGGGTCCAGAAAAATGGCAGCGCACGCAGATGCTGGACTGTATGAAGATCGTGCTGATAGGGCGAAGGCCGGTGGTAATAGCGAATGACTTCAATGCCTGGCCCGTGGAATGAGGAAGCCGCTTTACGAACCCGCGGAGTCAGATCCTGATAGAGACACTGGACATGCTAGAAATCGACCTTAGTTGGGTTAGGTGTTGTTATCATGAGTACCTTTCGTCGGAACGGAGTGGAGTCGATTATTGACGTCACTTGTTGTAGTCCTGGCCTAATAAGTAGCTCAAACTGGAGGTTAGACGATGACTTCTCCCACATCGATCACCTGGCGGTTCGACTATAACAACAGCAGGCAGCAGGTAGAGGAAGAGGAGGCTAGGCCCTCGCAGGTGTAAGACATCATACTTCGACGCAGGGGTATTTAAGAAGGCGCTCCGCCGTGAGCGAAACCTACTTGGATTGAACGACGACAAGCTGGTAGCGGTGCTCTCGCATGCGTGCGATGCAACCATGCCTAGGCAAGTTCACCCTAGAAATGAGAGACCACTGGCTTACTGGTGGACTCAAGCGATTGTAGTCCTGTACCATGCCTGCCTACGGGCTAGCCATCGGATGCAGCGAGCACGAACGGAGGAAGAGCGAAACGGACGGCGGGTGGTGTTCGCCGCTGCTAACGGCAAGCAAAACTACCAGCTTTGAGGTTCTCTGTAAGAATGCCAATGCTGATTCGTGGGTGATGTCTACAGTATTGTGATGACCAAGACGAGAGGTGTAATGACTTCTATAGAGCAGTCTCCAGAGATGCCGAGGGGGGTTTTACGCGCCATGGTCCTAGTCCTTGGCCTGCTTTCATAGTACAGCTGGAAACTGTGGCTGGTCACCGATGAGGAACTTGCGGGGATTGCTAAATCGCTAAGCGTAGGCAGGGCTCACGGTCTGGACGGAGTTCCGAACTTGGTGTAGTTAGTCAAACCAGTTTGGCTTCCGGAAGGAGAGCTGGAGGTCTACGGTGAACCTATCAAAGAAGTGGAATTGACCGCTGCCCACTCGATCGCAGTTGTGGAAGAATGGATGAGCTTCAGCAAACTGGAATTGGCTCACCATTAACCTGAGGTGATGGTTGTGAACAACCGAAAGTCGGAACAGCAAGCGGTGATCGCCTCACTTTGAAGCGCTCCAACAAACACTTTGGGGTGATGATCGACGATAAGCTTACCATCGGTACCCACGTAGATTATGCCTTCAAGAGAGCCTCCTCCAGGCGTATGCCAGTCCTCTAAAGGAGCTGACATTCATCGTTTAGAAATGTCAAGCAATACATTCACGTTCGTTATCGAAACTTATGATGAAGCTCAGGCCAATGATATCTTTTCCTGATAACTCACGTCAAAACGGCAATAATCCTAATATGTCTTGTCGTTCGGGTTCAGCAACGTGAAAAATGAATGACGCTATCAGAATTGATGAATTTCCACCGAACTACATAATCCGCTTCTTCCTGTATCGTCGTTTTCCTGGTGGTGATGGTGCTGCCTGGTGGTTGACAATCCGGAATCAATTGCTGTCCGCACCGCACTCTCTGCAAGCTGATGCTGGTCTGGGGAGTTTGTACGTTGTAATCATCGTCAATATAATCGGTTCTGCCGTTCGACGACGGACGAGGGAAGACGTCGCACACGCCAAACAAGTATCGAAATTAATACCCAACGCCCTCTATCAGCAGCAGCCGAAGCAAGTACCGTATTAAGAACCTGCAAAATGCAACACAGCAACCGACGACGGTGACGACGACGACGATGATGATAGTTAGGAAGCCATCAGCAGGCGCGCCGGGTCCGGTGGTCATGGAAACCACCAATGCATGACGCGCGTCTTGGTATCTTGATGGAGGTTCACTTTCCGGACGAAAGCTCAGAGCACAGTAATCAGGTCGGATTTTACAGGCACTGGCAGCCAAGGGTTGCTTTGGTGATACCTTTTTTACGAGCAACCAGTCTGGAGGGCTGGGGAAAGGAGCTCAAATGATTGGCAACCGGAACGATGGAATTGAAGGCATTTGAAGAGTGGTACGAGATGTGTTGGTGTTTGCTTTAGTGCTGTAATTATGAGAAGGACGCGGTGGAAAAGGAGAAGGAGCTTTCGACGACTGATAAAGAAGTATTATTTTGTCCTTGCGGGCATTTTTATCTGCTATCGTTCCATGAAAGTTTCTAAGATGGTTCAGATATTTTTTTGCTAATGAGAAAAGGCTTGTTTTTTTTTTTTGCTTGAGTACCATTTGATTCCCATAACTGTCCTATTTTTCCACACTATTGAATTTTGGTTATCTCGAGACTGCGACTGAGTGTTTGTTTTCTTGAGAAATCTACCAAAAACATCAACTCACTGTAGATGAAGTCCATTATGATGATCTATTAAGAAGCAGCGGAGCAAAATTCATCGCAATTGTAGCAATAATTTTCACCTTCCTTAAAAACGACGACCATTAGCCTTCCTGTTAACATTGCAAAAGAGTCCACTCGAGCAGAAAAAGCACTTTCAGCAGTCAGTGGCAATAAACACTTTCCACCCACCTTTCTAATTCCCAGTAGAAAACACCTTCCACCAGCCAGCACCCTATAATTTAAAATCTTACTCTCCGGTCGGTCGATACAAAAACCGGAACAAGTTCGCCTAGATTGGAGCATCTTTGCGAAGACGATTCTGAACGAACGGAGAAGGCACTTGGCACTCCCGGCGATGGTGGTGGCACTATAAGTTTTTCACTAGGTACTCCGAATCCAGTGAAACTCGAATCAACGAGAACGAAATCCGAGCTTCTTTGGCTTTATAACAGAAGGAGGCAATCTTTGCCGGGCGGGCAATTTATATAAATTAACAAAATTGTATCACTTCTTCGCAACAAAGTTGCTAACCTGTCCGGTTGGGAGAAGAAGTTGGTGAGATCCGGTAATCAAAGTGGGCAATTTGGAGCATTTAATCTGGAATGAAGTTTTTTGGAACGGCATTATCAAAATTTAAAATTGATGGGCTTAACATTGTTGAACCAGATTGGATTCGGGAAGATCACACCGGGGGTGACTGGTTTAATCCCCGGGCGTTCCAGGAACTTTTCGTAGTGTGAATTTTCTTGAATTCTGCTATAACTAACTTGTATAAAGGGTTTTAAAATGCGTCGAATTTTATTGAATTTTAATTCTGTGGGATACCACAGAACCTCGTGTGGCTACTATGATTGAGAGTATAATTTAAATTCAAATTCAAATGTTTATGAGTAGTTGACTTCTGTCAAGAGTTCCTTCAAGAATCCTTCTAGGATTTTCTCCAGGAACTTTTCACAGACTTATGCCAAAATATCGTCCAAAAATCCTTGAGGAACTCTTCCAGGAAATCCTCCAGAAATTACTCCTGCCAGGGATCACCATTAACGAAAACAGGACAAAATCGTTGAATGTAAACACGGTCAACCCTTCCAGCTTTACGGTAGCTGGGCAATCAGTGGAGAATGTTCAAAGCTATCAATATCTTGGTATACAAATGGCGGCCGATGGCGGTACCAAGATCGACATAGGAGCACGGATCAAGAAGGCGAGGGCTGCTTTTGCAAATTTAAGGAATGTATGGAAAAAAACAACCAGATTAGTCGACGCACCAAAATCCGAATTTTCAACTCGAACGTGGAATCTGTGCTGGTATTCGCCAGTGAAACCTGGTGTGTATCAGTGGAGAACACTCAACGGCTGCAGGTCTTCATCAATAGATGTCTGCTGTATATAATTCGTGCAAGGTGGCCTCACAATTGGATCTCCAATGTGGAGCTCCATCGTCGATGTCATCAAATGCCGATGGCGACAGAAATTCTGGAGCGAAAGTGGAGGTGAGTCGGCCACACTCTACGCAGGGGCGGAAACGAAATCTGCAAACGAGCGTTAGACTGGAACCCACCAGGACATCGCAGCAGAGGCAGACTTAGAGGCTCATGGCGGCGCAGCCTTACTTCTTACCAATCAGGCTAAGGCCGGGGTGGCCTCTGATATACATAGTAGCCGTTTCCATTTCACTCGGTCCATGGATGTTTGTCTCCAGTTCCGCACTCTGCGTAGGGTCCGCAGATCGTCCTCCACTTGGTCGACCCACCAAGCTCGCTGCGCTCCACGTCTTCTTGTACCGGTCGGATGACTCTCGAGAACTATTTTAGTCGGGTTGCTATCCGACATCCTGATGACGTGACCCGCCCACCGTAGCCTCCCGATTTTCGCGATATGGACGATGGTTGGTTCTCTCAGCAGCTGATACAGCTCGTGGTTCATTCGCCTTCTCCAAGTCCCGTCTTCCATCTGCACTCCGCCGTAGATGGTACGCAACACCTTCCGTTCGAAAACTCCAAGGGCGCGTTGGTCCTCTGCACGTAGGTGTCGTGTTTCTCCTTTTTTTCCATCAAAAATCGAGATACTAAAAATCGAAACCGCACAAAACTTACCCTTCTGCTGCAACACACTTTTCAATCCACGATGCTGCACAAAAAAAAACACAATTTCCCCATGCAAAACACTTTCCCCATGCAAAACTTTTCCGTTCAAACAATGAAAAATTAAACCATTCACAATTTTTACATTTCTCCATTATGTTTTATTTACAATTCCTTCAACAAACTTCTTTCCCCCAACAACACATCTCGTCCGTCACACAATTCCGTCACACATCCGTCCGCTTCAAGATCCGTTCACAAACTGCCGGTCCGCTGGGCTTGGGGTTCTGCTTCGCGTCTATCTGCTCATTCATTCGCTTTTCGTTCATCCTCTTTCTCTTTCTCCGCATCGAGCCGCCAACGCAGCGCTGGTGGGCTTTTCGAACACTCTGCGCTATCGTGTACTCCGAATTCCAATGCTCGTGTTCGAAAGGTCAATAGAGCTGTGCAACCTCCTCCGTAGGTACACTCAAATAAATAAGAGTGCGTGAATCATGTATATTTGAATAAAATATTAACATTATCAGGTCCATATCACTACAATCGCCTCCTTCTCCATCTTACATTTTTAGAATTGAATTGAAAGACAGATCATATTTTTCTATTATATAATTGAGAATGATATACCAATGACAAAAAATTGATGTATGGATTTGAATGCAAAGAACAATAATAAGCCAAATATCAACATACTAAGTATTCTAGTTGGTTTGACTGATTTTTTCTGTGTAGTTTAAAATTTGATCCTCACTAATCTGCATATAGTCTGAATTTAATTATTCAAATATCACCGAGCTCATTGGACACAATGAAACACAGCGTAGAAATAATATAAACAGCCAATAAGATGACCAGATGTTTGTGTTTACTGAACTCACAATTAACATTAAAGTATCCTAGTTTGGTAGAGAGAAATGTGTCAAGCGATCAACGATTTCAACGTTTTTTTTTTTTAATGAGCTGTCTTAGAAAAATAGCCACAGAATGTCAATGTCGCGGCTGTTCGTGTGACTAACATCTAGTTTGCCACGTCCTAATAGCATTATGTAGTACCGGTCTGGAAGTGTCAAATAAATTTTTACGACCAAAATAAAACATTCACTACAACATGTGTATATCAAAACAATGGATAAGTACATCTAAGGTATGAAAAAAAATTAATTAATTTATTGGATACAGCGCCATTAGCGATCTTATTTCTCATTCATCTTATATGCTAGGAGACGATTTAGACGCATAGTCGAGGTCTATCGATGCATTTTTTTAAAAGAGTTAACTGATATGAAATATTTTAGCTGATGAACATGTTAGAAGATTTTATGCCATCTGAACGCACGAAAAGCTCCTTGAGACTCA
The DNA here is from genome assembly GCF_035046485.1 of Aedes albopictus. Classification (NCBI taxonomy): domain Eukaryota; kingdom Metazoa; phylum Arthropoda; class Insecta; order Diptera; family Culicidae; genus Aedes; species Aedes albopictus. The sequence continues at coordinate 10,449,679 of NC_085136.1, forward strand.
ATAGCGAATTGAAACCACCCTATTGTTATTCACTCTGATTTGCGCAACTGCTCAATATGTTCATACATGTTTAATTAAAAAAATCGCTCAATATGACGTACAATACATTCAATTTGTTTTTTTTTTTAATTTAGAGGATTAACTAAATACCTATATCCAACTCTTTATTGTCAATTATTTACAATCAGTTTTAATTTCTAAACTGCATTTTATCGTAAAATGTTGTTAACGCTAGGGGCCACACATTTTGTTTTTGCGATGGTATCAGGTAACACTTATGTAAAAACAGGAGCAATCCAGAGAAAATCTGAACAACTCTGTGAAGAAAAATGCACTCTCCTGCTAAAGTTTTTTTTTTAATCATCGTAGTTATAACCTAACTGGGACAGAGGTTTCCTTCTCAGCATGTATGAGAAGTATGTGCTATCACAATTGATGTATCTGTTGGAAACCTCAACAGGAAATACGTCTATTGTTCTGTGTTTTTACCGCATGATGAACCATCCCCTACGGATGCTTTCAAACAAGTCATCGCATACTGCACTTCAAAAGGCCTTCCGCTAATTGTTGGCAGTGATGCCAATGCTCACCATATCATCTGGGGCAGCTCAGACATTAACTTGAGAGGCTCCAGTTTGATGGAGTACTTAAGTAGTACAGATCTTGCATTACTTAACATGGATGTGTGGATATTACATCTTCGGATCCTGATGTCTTTTCTTGTAGTTATGATTCTTTAGCTTCGGCTCGGAGTATTGTAACTATAGAATCGATTGAGTGGGCTCTTAATAGCTTTGCTCCTTTCAAATCTCCTGGGGCAGATGGGATTTATCCTATTTTGCTTCAGAAGGGATTTGATTATTTCAAACATGTTTTGAAAAAACTACTTGTTTGCAGTTTTGCTACAGGGTATATTCCCAAATCCTGGAGGGATATTACTGTAAAGTTTATTCCGAAAGTGGGTCGTGCGTCGTATGAAGAAGCAAAGAGTTTCAGACCTATCAGTTTGACCTCTTTTCTTCTGAAATGTTTAGAACGCATTGTGGATCATCACATCCGTGATGTTCATCTGGCCAACGTGCCTCTTCATGTGAACCAACATGCCTACCAATCTGGTAAGTCCACTGTGACTCTTTTACACAAGGTTGTTTACGATATCGAGAAAGCATTCGCTCAAAAACAAACTTGTTTGGGTGTTTTCTTAGATATCGAGGGTGCCTTTGACAACGTGCCTTTCGATGCCATATTGGAAGCCGCACGGAGTCATGGTATATCTCCAATGATTTCCAATTGGATTCACCAAATGCTCAAAAACCGATATCTCTTCTCGACATTGCGTCTAGCAGGGATTAGGAAATTGAGTGTTTGTGGATGCCCCCAAGGGGGAGTCTTATCACCGCTTTTGTGGAATCTCGTAGCAGATACGCTATTGAGGCAACTCAATAATAGCGGTTTTCCTACTTATGGTTTTGCCGACGACTACCTAACATTGTTAGTTGGTATGTGCATCAGCACCCTTTTCGACCTGATGCAAAACGCCCTTCAGGTAGTTGAGGGTTGGTGTCGCCAATATGGCCTTTCGGTTAATCCGAGTAAAACATCTATTGTTCTTTTCACGGAAAGGCGAAACCGTAATGGCGTTCGACCTTTGCGTCTCTTTGATTCTGAAATCGATGTGACTGAACAGGTAAAGTACGTTGGAGTCATTCTTGATTCCAAGCTTTCCTGGACACCTCACATTGAGTTCAGAATCAAGAAAGCTTGTATGGCCTTCGGGCAATGCCGGCGTACTTTTGGTACAACTTGGGGTCTAAAACCCAAGTATATCAAATGGATTTACACAACTGTGGTTCGGCCAATATTGGCTTATGGGTGTCTTGTGTGGTGGCAAAAGGGTGAAGTGAGAACGGTCCAATCAAAATTAGGTCATCTCCAAAGGATGTGCTTAATGTCGATGTCTGGAGCGTTCTCTTCAACTCCTACGGCAGCGCTAGAAGTTCTCTTTGACGTTGCCCCATTACACATTCATCTCAAACAAGAAGCCCTTTCTTGCACTTACCGGTTACGGGTACTCGGTCTACTAGAGGAACCTCCTGTGAACCGCACATCAACACATACCTCGTTGTTTCCACTTTTAGTGAATTGGGACAAAATTGTCCTTGCTCCAAGTGATCTTACAATTGCTTGTAATTTTCCATATAGGACATTTTCCACGAAATTCCCTTCCCGGGAAGAGTGGACATCTGGTTATCTGGAAAGAAGTATTTCAGACGGCATCGTATGTTACACTGATGGCTCCCTTCTCGAAGGTCGAGCAGGTGCTGGTGTTTATTCTCGTGAGCTAAGGCTGTATCAGTCTTACTCACTTGGTAGACACTGCACCGTTTTTCAGGCCGAAATCTTTGCTCTTATGTGCGGAGTGCAATCAGCACTTCAGCAGCACGTAGTGGGCAAATAATATACTTCTGTTCAGATTGCCATGCTGCTATTAAAGCACTTGCTTCGGCCAACTCCAGGTCGAAGATAGTTATCGCTTGTCGAACTCAAATCGAGGAGCTGAATTCAGCAAACGCTGTTCACCTTCTATGGGTACCTGGTCATTCTTCCATCGCTGGAAATGAATTGGCTGATGAGTTAGCTCGCTCTGGAGCATCACATGACTTCATTGGCCCTGAGCCAGCTATTCCGATATCGAAGTGTTGGATTAAGCTTCAGATTCACACCTGGGCTGTCATTCAACACAGACAATATTGGAATAGTTTGGAGTCATGTCGTCAAACCAAATTGTATAGTGCTGAGCCATCTCTACGGGTGGCGAAGTATCTAACTAATCTGTCTAAGCAGAATTGCAGCATGTTGGTCAAAGCATTGACTGGCCACTGCCGACTCAGCTATCACATGGCGAATATTCAGCAAGCTGATTCATTTGCCTGTGATAGCTGTGAATCCGATTATGGAACTTCGTATCATTTGATATGTAACTGTCCAGTTTTCGCGCAACTGCGTTTCCGAGTATTCGGTAAACACTTATTAAGTGAAACTGACTTCAGAAACCTGAATCTTCAGGATATTCTGTTGTTCTTAACCCGCTGTGGTAAAGAGCTATAGGCTCTCTTTCGCTTTATGCGTTATTACAGTGCCCTTTTCAGGGCGCTGTTTGAACCCATTGTGGTACGCTTGTGCGTTAGTACCCTCTTCCAGGGTATTTTTCCTATTTCCCTACCTGTCCCTATCCCCATCCAAATCCTTTTTCCTTCCTTTTCCCTCAGGTAGATGATGAAATAGGCTGTTATTTTGGCGATGGCACAAATGTCCAAAATGGAGGATAACGTGCCTCTGGAGCCGGCCTTCTGATACCTGATAGTACTTCACAAACACATTCACAATTATTAACGAGAAGGTTTATTATGACAAATGGTAATTTCATTCTGGAAAGTGCTGAAATCTTACGATTACATCCTAAACTTGACCGTGTTGCGTTTGTTTATTTTCTGGCACAAATCTAGTAAACAATATGCATATTTATACTCCCTACCTAATTATTTATTCATTATCAGATAACTTTTTACGATGACGCAAACATTACTTCAAATCTAATTTGTATAACTGTTTTTTTTTCTCAATATATCTCTGATAAATGTATACAAATATAATACAATTTATTTTTAAATCTATGTAAGCTATAATTGTTCACTAATTATGAAAAGACACAATCCACGCATTTCTACATCGCGATTTTTGGGCTAAGTTAAACGATATTTCCGTGCTGCTACTGGTTTTGATTTTTTCATTAGAATGAAGATAATATTTTTTTTGGTAATGCTTGAAACTATCAAAAATTTTCCGAGAAAGTAACAAACTTCTTGGTGTTTAGTCAATTATTTTTTTTTGCGATGGTGTCCCGTTACGCTCTGTTTCTTGATATTTTTTCGAAGAAAAAAAGGTCCAATTTTCAATATGAAAGCATAAATTATTTCGTATTATCAAGTCTGATCATTTGATGTACTGTTTGGTATGCATGGTATGTACGGTTTTTGGAAAAAAAGTTTGTTTCTCACGCAAACAGTAACGCGTGGAATGCGCCATAAAGTTCTTTTTATTTGACTCAAACTAAAAGAATATTTACATTTTGAAAGACACTACACCGTCTTCGTCCAGAGACTGCACAGGCTGAACATTACTAACACGAGACAACTGACAACACATATTTACATTTTTTATTACACTCATGAATTTATAGAAATATTGGAATTTGTTTTAGTAAAAAAAACGGCCAGAACAAGCGATATCACACAAATAAAGTGATAACTGTCTTTGATAACATAGAGATTCCTTTTCTTTTTATTATCTGCAGCAAAAAATCTTTAGAAAAATATGCATGGATAATCCAGTAATTCATCAAAAACCTTTTTTTTTATTGCTCCACCTATACAAGTGTTAGGCGATTTAGATCAAGTTAATTGTTTATTTCTAATTTTCAACTATGCGATAATATAGCTGCCTTATTTGTACATTTCTTCATGCAGCTGCTTCTGATTTTCACATGTGTTACACTAGAAATATGCTCAAATTATTTCCTGTCGGTGTATTCCTAAAAAATGAACACGCATTTTAACTAATTCTACACAACTCAATAGTAATCCTACTTTTTGTCATGACCGCCTAAATTGACAATATAATAGTCTTTTGTAAGGTCGTACCATAATTCGTAATCAATTCTTGTCCTGTAATTCAAGTATTAATAATATTTTACTGATCATTATATTCATTAGCCTGCACTTTATGATTTCACGAGATTTCAAACTCGAAAGGAAACGAAAAGTAAAAACGAAACACATTCATTAATATTGCGAAGTTGACCTGTTCCAGTCACAAAGATGTTGGGCACATTCTGGCATCAAAACACCAAAACATCTCGTCTTTAGAAAATCACTAGTTTGACAGAAAACATTTGTCATCTTTTATTTTTCCATCTGATTTGGATTTTTTTTTGTGAGTCACAATTTCAATGTTCTATCCTCATAAGACGACATCAATAAGTATTAATTTAGCTTTTTTTATCTATGTTTTCTAATTAATTTGTTTAGCACTCATGAAGCCACAATAATTAAGCCCAATAATGACTTTATGACCAGAATTTTTAATGCTACAATGCTACTCCAGCATCAAAACAGTAAATTTACAAGAATTTTCACTGTTAGTCAATTTACATGGCCTTACATAAGATAATGTCAATCAAAACCATGCTCATATGACTTTTTATCTGCTTTAACACGATCCAAAATTTAAAAAAATCGTCAATAAATCAGTCCATCTCACTCAACCCACTCACTAGAACATACAACAACATTTATTTATTTTTCCGTATTCCTCCTAAACATGAATAATTGAGTATCAAAACAAAAAAAAATGATAAATTTTAGATTCACTTACTTGATTGCTGTTTTAGAGATAACTGTTTTTAAGGCTACCTATTGAAGCTTTTCAGAAATTCCACAGTATAGGTGCTTCGACGGTGTAGCTTGCCAAAAGGTATAATTTTCTCAGTGATAAAATCAGAAAATTAATATTAATTTGCTCTATATATTCCAATTTACATAGAATCTACAACATATAATAATGAAAATATGTTCATGAAAGAGGTTTACAAGAGTTCTATAGAAACAAACATGCTCATATTAAGCTAATATTTCATCGAACTACACTACTACAGTTTACATGTAAGCACATATCAATTCTCTTCTATGATTTCATATAAAATCTAATAATCAGGTGATAAATATGCGCAACTGCATACATTTTGAAAGCGTTATTTGAATTTCTTTACGATGCATATATTTTTTTTAAGAACAAAGTTTGGCTGCATAAATGTGTGTGTGCACATCGGAACCTGATTGGAACCATTTCTTCTTAATATATTTACGTTTTGTCTACCAGGCTTCTTCTTCTTCTTCTTCTTTATGGCGCTACGTCCCCACTGGGACTTGGCCTGCCTCGTTTCAACTTAGTGTTTTTGAGCAATTCCACAGATATTAATTGAAAGGCTTTCTTTGCCTGCCATTACATGAATTTGTACATTATGAGGCAAGTACAATGATACACTATGCCCAGGTAATCGAGAAAGTTTTCCCGAATGGAACGGGAACCTAACCCGCCGTCTCCGGAATGGTGACCCATAGCCTTAACCACTAAGCTAACTGGAGACCCTACCAGGCATGAAAATCAAAAATATAAGCTAAAAATTTCGAAATTCTCAATTTGAAATATGCACACTTAAGAGACTAAAACAACTGATTTGAACAATTTCCTCATGGACTGGTCAGCTCCAACATATACATCTCAAGTAACATCATAAAATCATCAACAAATACCCCTGTTTCTAAATTGATATGATATATCCTTGAGAATCGAGCTAATGGTGGGGCTTAATAGGTTCCAAAATTATCTATCAATCATCAAGTAGAAAAACTACTGATTCCTATGTTCCTCTTGGGTTATTAAACGAATAAAATATCGCTAGTTCTCATTATTTAATCGTAAAAAACCCTTCTCTGAGTATAACTCAATTTAGTATAAGGCATATAATATGGCGTACACTGACAGTTCAAACGATAGTATGTTAGCTCGCCCCGTTCAAAAAGATCCCCATACAAGATCTTGTACCGACTTTTCGAACCCTCTAAGCAGAATACCCTCTTCGAATGAGCGTAATCAGTTTCGTACCTTTTACAAACCATACAAGCTTTAAATGCATTTTAAAAATACTTCATCAGCACCAAGTTTTATAAAATTTTGGATTTCTATCATTTTTTTTTTGCCATTAACGAATCTTTTTTATCATCAAAGAACCTGATTTACATGTTCACTATCATGATATTACTCATTTATTTACGATTGGAGAATGGCCAGGCTCCTAAAACTAAAAAAGCTGTTTCTCGTAACTTCCATCTTTCAAGCGTTAAAACAAAACAAATATCATCATTAACAAATTTAATCTCTTACAAAAACACTGATCTTATTTTAATTTCGTTTATATAGCATACTAGCTGTACCCGGCAAACTTTGTCTTACCTACTGTGTTTTTTTTTGACGTTTCAAGTTTCTAGGCAAGACCACATACCCTGATCTCCTGATAAAGCCTACAGATGATTTCATACGACAACCTTGAGTATGTTGCAACATCCAAACGTATTTCTAAAGCATCAAACATAAAACAGTCCTTCCGTTTATTTTAATATAAGACTATGGTGCAATTAAATATTCAACGTTCCTAAGTTAATCCTACGTTAGCCACTACGGCACCACTTGACTTCGTTTATTTTCTTCATTAGTGCTAACTTCCAACAAAGAATACAATATCAGAATCAAGGATATGACGTTCCAACACTTGAAATAAAGTTCCAATAGATGAAAATGAGAGAATAGAGAGCATGTATGTAACAGTTCCCCTGCATGTTCTTCTTTCTAGCATTCCATGTAAGAAAATAGTCAACAAAATCCTTCCGTACCTCACAATTTGAACGTTTTACCTAATAGAAATCCTAGAAATCACCAACTCATCTTAGTACTGATGTTTACTATCCTTTTAACGAAATTTTTAACGGGATACTAAAACATCTCGAGTACTGCTGATTTTTTTTCCGAGTTCATAAAGCATGAATGTAGAGTCAACCATAAAACCACAAGACCATCAAGAATTGATTTTCAAGCTTCAAATTTACCTTCTCAACAAACTCACTAACGACCATGGTAATGCATTGATTGCAGAAGTTTGCCAGACTTCACAATTGTGCATTAATCGCCCAAGTCAGTAATAAGGAACTGCATCCTCCGTAGATCATTAACATTTTTTTTAACCTACAATACACCGTAATTCGATCATATTGGAAAAAAGGACCACTTAAAATATCGAATTAAGATTTTTTTTTTTTTATCACTTTGCATAATTTACTTTCCTAGACACATTGATATGTTTTTTTACATAAATATATATTCAAATATTTATCATAGTTTACGGATTCCAATGGCAACACCAAATCATTTGAATCATACACGTTCCTTTTGTCTTTTTGCCTTTCATTTTTCTGGTTTATTTCACTGAGACGTCTTAGATACGCTAAGAGATCAATACACTTTTATTATTTTGTTTTCCTCTGTGAATCCTCGCACTTATGGATACACCCTTTTGCTTCATTTTATTTTAATTCTATGAACTCTCACAGAATCATCAATAGGAGACTCGCTGCCCTTTTTTTTTACTTGTTTATGTGAGATCTGTTTCATATTGAGACGCTTCATAGCAAACCTTATCCACTTACTCTACTTTGGTCATTCTCTTCCACCTCTTTGAGACCTAACTCCCAAGGAGACGCTACACAGATAGTTTGAAAAGAAACTCGATTACTCGATTTACTTTCATCTGTGAGACCTAACTCATAAGGAGACGCTACACAGAAGCATTTTCACTTACTCCACTTTCTTTCACCTAAGAGATCAACTCACTTTCTACCCTTTGATTACCTTCTGTGAGACCTAACTCTGAAGGAGACGCTACACAGATTTCTCGATAAAAGTCTCGCTCTATTTTGAATCATTGTTTCACTTTTTTTTTCTGTGAGACCTAACTCTCAAGGAGACGCTACACAGTTGCATATATAAGAGACTTGCTTTTTTTTTCCTTTTACTTCCACTTCTGTGAGACCTAACTCATAAGGAGACGCTACACAGGAAGCAATGGGAGTTTTACTTGCATCTATTTTTTTTTTTTTTTTTGCTCTTTAGCTCTTCTTCTCATACAGGATCGTAGTGTGCCGCGCGCGAATATAGACGTGAAATTTTCTCGTGCTGTGTTTTTGCCTTCCGCCTGTCAGCATTTTCAAGAAGTTTTGAAGATGATTCTGCAGTTTTGGACTATTCTTAGTATTTAGTATTTCGGTTTCAAACATTAATTAAATAAGTGCGTTGTTTGGAAGGAAACCAAAAAGTGTGTTTTTTCGGTGAAATTCATTACGAACGCTAGAATAGAAGATATATCAGAGTGCCGCGTCGGGAGCTACGTCCTGAAGACGATGGAGGAAAAAGTGTGTGGGTATCGAAGAGCTCAAGGTGATTGAGATGGGATGGCGCAAGCTAGCAAACGTCCGCCGGATTATCGTGACGCTAAACATTGCTGGGACACTTCTTCCTCGCGACTGGAAAGGGCAAGCGATGTTTCTTCGACGAAGATGATTGGTGAGAAAGTTCCTTTTAAATTTGATGCTTTTTAAACATTTATGAAAATGACGTACATAACATGTTAACAAAGTTCGTTCAAATCAGCCGCCCGGAAGCGGTTCTCCAAGCGTAAATCATTTTCAAATCTACGTTAATTTTCGTTGTTTTTTTTTTTTTTTTTTTGGTCAAGCGCCAAACGATGATCGGTGCGCGTCAGTGACGCGGTCTGTAAACGAATAAGGGTCGGGAAATGTAGATATTTTCTGCTCGTCGTAGAACTTTGATTCAATTCATATCTACACTCTTTTGGACCTAGATCTGAACAGTGACGACGGTGCAACGGCTGTTTAATATGTGCGCGGAACGATTAGTGATAGTTTGGTTCATGTGTCAAAGATTTCCTCTCACTCGGAGAAAAAATGAGGCAAATCAAAAATATTTCTGCCAAGACTCCATGTGAAGAACATTAATCACAGACAATTAGATGATCGGCATTGGATCACAAAAGCTATACAACAATTGGTGAGATCTTTCTAATATTATTTATTTATCAATAATTCTATTTCAGTATATATACATTTGTTATAAAACTACATATAAGTTGAAAATTCGCTATTTTCAACATCCTTTCATCTATTGGAAGCTGCTTCAGTTCTGGGCTCTTTCTAAGTTGATGAAGGGATTTATAAATGCTTGCAAGGACTTGGCCAGGTGTGTGGAGCTGAGTGAGTCTATGACATTGTAGATAGTAGCGACATTAGCAATGTCAATGGATATATTCAACTTTGCAACTCCATCCAAGATTTGTGCAAGTATTCATGCTATGCTATGCTATGCTATGCTTTAGCTCTTCTTCTCATACATACGCTACACAAAATCAGTGGTAGAATTGTACTTTGATTCAATGTCCCTTTTCTACTGTAAAATACACCACGTTAACCACTTTACTGAAAATTATCCATCTGTTTTAGTATGTTCTATTTTTTCCCTCCTTGAGTCAAACAACAAAAGAACAACTGACATGTTATTTATTCAAATTTTCATTTCATTCCCTTCCTAACCAATTTCACCAGAAAAATCAAACCATATTACCATTAAAAATTCAAATCAAATCCAATCTTAATGCCTTTGAATCCATTCCATTCAATTCAAACATTACAGTACCACAGATAAACTGACGACTCACTCTTACTTACCATTGTTTCTCTTCTACGATTAGTTCAAACACTCGTTAGTTCGCAAATCGGTTGCTCAAGGCCCTCGCGTCGTTTTAATTTTGTTTAATTTTTGCTCACTTTTTTTTCTGCGTCTATTTGTCTGTGGCACCACACATATTTAATCTTTCTCTAAAATAAATTCGCAAATCAGAATCCACATTTCCAAGTTTAAACATGAATTCCAAACTCAATGAATGTTTTGATCAAACTCAATTCTAGTCCAAAATATACACACTGCCTTCGGTAAGCTGAAAGTCAGCCATTTCAATTATTCTTACGTTTCATTCCAGCTGCACTCTCCATAAACGCATGCAAACCAATTTTGCCTAACAAATACTTCCTCATTCATTATCAAATGCTATCAAACCCACCCGTCAACACAGGTCTGGATCAGTAATTAACTTGTTAACGAACAATGATAACAATTTCTGATCGACACTACCGTCTGCGCCATGTCGTGTTTCTCCTTTTTTTTCCATCAAAAATCGAGATACTAAAAATCGAAACCGCACAAAACTTACCCTTCTGCTGCAACACACTTTTCAATCCACGATGCTGCACAAAAAAAACTCAATTTCCCCATGCAAAACACTTTCCCCATGCAAAACTTTTCCGTTCAAACAATGAAAAATTAAACCATTCACAATTTTTACATTTCTCCATTATGTTTTATTTACAATTCCTTCAACAAATTTCTTTCCCCCAACAACACATCTCGTCCGTCACACAATTCCGTCACACATCCGTCCGCTTCAAGATCCGTTCACAAACTGCCGGTCCGCTGGGCTTGGGGTTCTGCTTCGCGTCTATCTGCTCATTCATTCGCTTTTCGTTCATCCTCTTTCTCTTTCTCCGCATCGAGCCGCCAACGCAGCGCTGGTGGGCTTTTCGAACACTCTGCGCTATCGTGTACTCCGAATTCCAATGCTCGTGTTCGAAAGGTCAATAGAGCTGTGCAACCTCCTCCGTAGGTACACTCAAATAAATAAGAGTGCGTGAATCATGTATATTTGAATAAAATATTAACATTATCAGGTCCATATCACTACAGTAGGGTCCATGTTTCGTGCCCATAGAGGACGACCGGTCTAATCAACGTTTTGTAGATGGTTAACTTCGTGTTACGTCGAACTTTATTTGATCGTAGAGTTCTGTGGAGTCCAAAGTAGGCACGATTTCCTGCCACAATGCGCCTCTGAATTTCTCTGCTGGTGTCGTTGTCGGCGGTCACCAGTGAGCCCAAGTACACGAATTCTTCAACCACCTCGATTTCATCACCGTCGTTATAAATTCGGGGTGGCGGGCGCGTTGATTCCTCCCTGGAGCCTTTTGCCATCATGTACTTTGTCTTCGACACATTAATAACTAATCCGATTCGCCTGGCTTCCTGCGTTTCCGCTATCGTCTCAAATTTACGAGCAATAATATCAATATCATCAGCGAAACCAATCAGCTGAACGGACTTCGTGAAAATCGTACCACTCGTGTTTGTCCCCGCTCTCCCTATTACACCCTCTAACGCAATATTGAACAGCAAGCACGATAGACCATCCCCTTGCCGTAACCCTCTGCGAGATTCGAAGGGACTTGAGAGTGTCCCTGATACTCAAACTACGCACATCACTCGATCCATCGTCACCTTGATCAATCGTATCAGTTTATCCGGGAATCCGTATTCGTGCATAATCTGTCATAATTGTTCTCGATCGATTGTATCATGTATCATACGCCGATTTGAAATCGATGATCAAGTGATGTGTGGGCACTTTGTATTCGCGGCATTTCTGCAACACCTGGCGGATGGCGAACATCTGATCCGTTGTAGCGCGTTCACTCATGAATCCAGCCTGATATTGCCCCACGAACTCTCTTGCAATCGGTGATAGACGGCGGCATAAAATTTGGGAGAGTACCTTGCGGCGCAGCCACAACAATGAAATCACGCAATTCGACAGAAATTTGACCTGGCCACAGGCCAAGGCGATGGCTGGCAATCGCCCAGAATGGAGATCTTTCAATTCGTACCTCTGCCCCACTGTGGGAGCCCAGGACTAAACGTGAAAAGATAGTAGAAATCACTCCAGGAATTCCTACAGGTATTTATTTAATAAACGTCTTTGAATTCCTTCATGAATTCCTCCAGGAGTTCCTTCAAGAATTCCTCCAAAAGTTTCTTCAAGTTTTTTTTCCAGGAATTCTTCTCAGACTTCCGCCAAGAATTCCACCACTAATTCAGCCAAAAATCCCTCCAAAAATTTATCCAGAAATTATTCCAAGACTTCTGCCAAAAATATCTCCAAAAATCCATTTAGGAGTTCCTCGAACAATTCCTCCAACACTTCTACCAAGAATACATATAGAAATCCCACCGGGAATTTTTCCAGGAATTTCTGAATGAATCACTGAAAATTGTGGAGGAATCCCTAGAGAAAATCCTAGAGGATGGAACTCCTGAAAGAACTCCTGGAGGAACTCCTGGATTAACTCCTGGAGGAACTCCTGGGGGGAACTCCTGAAATCCAGGAGGAATTACTGGAGAAAAACCAGGAGGAAGTCCTGCAGGAATTCCAGGAGGAACCTCTGGAGAAATTCCTGAAGGAATCGCTAGAGGCATTGCTGAAGAAATCACAGGAGGAATTCTTAGCGGAATTTCTGGAGAAATCCCTGGGAAAATTACTGGAGGATTTCCTGGAGGCGTATCTGGAGGAATCCCTGGAGGAATTGCTAAGAAAATTCCTGGAGATATCCCAGGAAGATTTTCTGATAGAGTTCCTGGAGGAGCCTGGGGAGAAACTCCTGGATGAATTCCTAGAGGAATTCCAGAAGGAATCCCTGGATGAATTCCTGAAGGAATCCTAGAAGAAATACTTAGATGATTCCCAGGAGGAATTCATGGAAGAATCCTTAGAGGAATTGCTGAAGAAATCCTTACGGAATTCCTGGAGAAAGTTCTGAAGGCATACCTAGTGGAATTCCCGGAGAAATTCATGGAGGAATCCCTGGGAAAATTACAGAAGGTTTGCTGGAGCAATCTCTGGAGGAATTTCCAGATGGATTCCTGGATAAATTCCTGGAGGAATTCCTGGAGGAATCTCGTGAGGAATTCCTATAGGAATTTCTGAAGGAATTTCTGGCGGTATTCGTGGAGGAATACCTAAAGGAATACCTATGGATTCCTTGGAGGAATTCCCGGAAGATGCCTTGGAAGAATTTCGGATGGAATCACTGGAGAAATACCTGAAGGACTCGCTGGAGGATTTTCCGGAGGATTCCCTGGAACAATTCTTGGAAGATTTCCTGAGGTAATTTTTGAAGGAATTGCTGGAAGAACCCCTTCAGGGATTCCTCCAGTAATTCCTCCAAGGATTCCTTCATTAATTTCTTCTGGAAACCCTCCGGAAATTCCTCCAGGGATTCAACAAGGCATTCAACCAGGGATTCTTGCAGGAGTTTCACTAGGGATTGCTCCAGGATTTCCGCCAGAGATTCTTTCAGGAATTTCTACAGGGAATCCTACAGGGATTGTTCCACGACCTCCTCCAGAGATTCTTTCAGAACTTCCCAAAGGCGTTCCTTTCAGGAATTCTTCCAGGAAATCCTCTAAGAATTCATCTAGGACTTCTTCAAGGGATTCCTCTACGAGTTCTTTCAGGATTTCCTCCAGAGATTCCTGAAGGAATTCGTCCAGGGATTCTTTTAGAGAGTAACTCCTGGAGGATTTACTGGAGTAGTTCTTGAAGATATTCTTGGAGTGTTGCTTAAGGACATCCTGGAGGAATTATTGAAGTTATTTCTGGAGGAATTCCTGGAGTAATTACTGGCGGAATTCATGAAGTAATTCCAGTAGTTGAGCTGGGAAAAAATCATGAAATAATCCCTGGAGGATTTCCTGAAGTTATTTCTGCGACAATTCAGGAAGTTTTTTCAGGATTAATTTCTAGAGAGACACCTGGATGATTTCCTGGAGGAAATCCTGGATAATTTTCTGGAGTAATTCTTGGACTAATTCCTGAATAAATTCCTGTAGTTATTCCTTGAGTGATCCCTGAAGCAATTCCTGAAGTTATTTCTGATGAAAATTCCGCGGTGTTTCCAGGAGGAATTCTTGGAGTAAATCCAAGAGGAATTCTTGAAGTCGTTCGTGGAAGAATTCCTAAAGGATGCTTGGAGAAATTCCTGGAGGAATTCCTGAATTAGTATTTTGAAGAATTCCTGGAATTATTCCTGAATTACTTCAGGAATAATTCCAGGAATTCTTTAAAATACTAATTCAGGAATTCGTCCAGGAATTTCTCCAAGCATCCTTTAGGAATTCTTCCACGAACGACGGAGTAATCATGATGTTATTCCTGAAGGAATTGCTGAAGTTATTCCAGGAGTAATTTCTGGAGTAATTTCCGGAGGAAACCCTGGAATAGTTCCTGGATGTATTCCTGTGATAATTCCAAGAGGATTTGCTAGCGTACTTTCTGCAGTAATTTCTAGAGTATTCCTGGAAGAATGCTTGTAAGAATTCCTGGAGGAATTCATTGAGAAATTCCTTGGGAAATTCTGTGAGAAAATCCTAGAGGAATTCTTTGAGGAATTTTAGAAGGAATTTCTGGAGAAAGTGCTCCAGGAATCCCTTGAACAATTCCTTCAGGAATTCCGAGAGAAATCCCTGGAGAAACGCTTCGAGGTTTCCCTTTATGATTTTCCAGACGAGCTCTTGAGGAATCACTAGATGAATTACTAGAGCAATCACTGGAAGAATTCCTGGAGGAATCCCTGGAGAAATACGTAGAGAAACTCTTAGGAAAATTACTTGGAGGAGTTTCTAGGTAGCTCATAAGGGAATCTATCGGGAGACTCCCGAGGAATCCTTGGGAACATCTGGAGGAGCTCCTGCAGGAATTCCCGAGGCGTTCCTGTGGTAGTTCCTGATGAAGTTCTGGAGGTATTGTGGAGAGCTCATGATGAAGTTTCCGAGAAACTCCTTCACAGGGGCTCGTATTCTCGGTATTCTCGGAGAGAAATAATGGAGAAATATCCTGGAAAGTCCTGAAGGGATTCTCCCTCTTAATGATGGAGGAGTTCTTGGGGTAATTCTAAAGGAATTCTCGTCGTATTCTTTGGAGTGCCATGAAGGAATGCCTGGAGAGCTCCTGGACTCATTCTCAGAAACTTTAGGAGGGCTTGCTGATGAACTGAAAAAAATTCTCGGTAAGCTCATGAGATATTCCCGAGGGAACCCTGGAGGAATTTCCGTGGAATTTTTCGGGATTCTTCGAAAACTCCAGGAGAAATTTAAAAAAAAATTCTTAGAAGTATCCCAGAAAAATTTCGAGTAGAACTCTAGTACGAAACCCAGACAGAGCTGCTGAAGAAATCCCAGAAAAAATCCCAGGAATAATCTCAAAAGAGACTTTTGTAGAAATCCCTCATAAAACGATTAGAGGGTTTTCAGAAGGAAGAATCCCATGAACCAAGAGGAAGCACAGGAAAAGCTGGAGGAATCCTAGAAGCAACTACTAAAGAAATTTCATATTTTTGTTGGAATCACAAAAAAAGTCCTGGATGAATCTTCTTTACGGAAATTTACGGGGGATGTTCATAGGCTCTCAGGTGAACGTCATGAAGATTTCAGAGGCGTTCCAAAGCGTTTCAATGCGTTTCAGGAGATTCGTTTTAGAACACTTCTGACCCTCTCGAGTGAGTTTCACGGAAGTTTCTGGAAACTTTCAGAGGCGTTTCAAGGTGTTTCAATGCGTTTCAGGGCGATTCATGAGGTTTCGGAGCGGATTTAGGGGGCATCTCTAGCTCTCAGGTGAATTTCATAGGGATTTCAAAAGCGTTTCAAAGCATTACATTGCGTTTCAAGGCGTTTCAATGCGTTTGAGAGCGTTTCAGTAGGTTTCAGGAGAGTTTTAGGGGGCTTCAGAGGATCGCAGGTTAATTTCACAGAGATTTCATTGGATCTTCAGAGGCCTTTCAAAACGTTTCAATGCGTTCAGGAGGTTTCGGCGGGGTTTTAAGTGGCTTCAGAAGCTTTCAGGTGGACTTCACGGAGGTTTCATGTAAGTTTAGAAGGAGTTTCAAAGCGTTTCATAGTATTTCAAGGCATTTCAATGCGTTTCAGGGCATTTCAGGAGATTTCCAGGGTATTAAAGAGGGACTACAGAAGCTTGTAAGTGAATTTCACGGAGATTTCATGGGGGATTACGAGATGTTTCAAAGCGTTACAAGGCGTTTCATTGCATTTCAGGGCCTTCCAGGAGGTTTCAAAAGGTTTAAAAGAGGCTTCAGAGTCTCTCAGTCTCAGATGCATTTCACGGAGGTTTCATGAGAGTTTGAAAGCCGTTTTGAAGCGTTTTGAAGGCGCTTCATTGCGTTTCAGGGCGATTCAGGATGTTTCTTGAAGTTCCTCAAACAGATAATGAACTCTCCACTTGACAGCACATGGTTGCATAAGGCTTTGCAAGCATAAATTTCATTCATAATACATACTCCAATGTATCACTGATTACGCTTGTAGGTCAGATATTCTAAACTTCAGAGAGTTCTCGGATACTCGTATTCAATCATAGAACCCACCACTTGATAGAACATAGATGCCTGAAGCTGTGATAGTATGAATCTCATTCATAATGCTCTTACATACAACTTGTAGCTCTCGTAGATTCGACGATCCCTACCCAAAGGAGTTCTTGGGGACCCTTAAAGAATCATTGAACTCTCCACTAGAGAGACCATAGTTACCTGCGACTGTGTGAGCATAAACCTTAGTCACGGTGTGTTGTGTAGAACAACTTTATAATAAAAAAATAAGTAAGTCTGAAATTTTTCCCAGTGATACTTTGGGCCATTCCCTTCAATTCGCTGGGTCGCTTGAAAACATCCATCGGGGGGTCGAGAACAAAAAATTTTTTTGAAGGTTTTTCATGCAAAAACAGTTAAAAGCGCATATTGTAAATTATTGCATCTCCTACAAATATTCAAAACTTTTTTGTCTTTGAGGATAGAACCATAAAATTTTCAGGCGTTTCGAAGTAGTATGCGTAGATGACTGTGTGAAAATTTCATTAAAATATGTTGAATGGTTTTCAAGTAATAGCAAAACTATCAAACGCATTCTAAAATACTAAGCTTAGTAGCAAAAGTCCAACAAAATATCTATATTTTTTATATAATAATACATGAAAAATTTTTAATTCTAAGGACCTTGAGTCATTATGATGGCGGTATGTACTGTGAAAACTTGTTTTTCAAATAATAAACAATTACATAGTCAAATACATGAAAGGAAAACACACACACTGCCATTATGTAGCTTTTGACTAAAGTATTAATTATTTATCTCAAGAACGCGGTTTTGCGTATACATGTTCATTTTTTACATTTTTTTAAATGATTAAGGTCTTATCTAAGTATCAGATTGCAAGCGAAAGGCTTTAGGAGAGCGTGGCGCAATAATTTGGATTACAAAAAAACTGTTTGTTATTTTTTTCGAAAGATATAGATTTATGTTGAAAATATTCTACTAGTCAACGACGCCCTAACAATGGTCAATCACTCTTCCTCATGCTTGGAGGAAACCACAGAAAATATTTTTGAGACATCATATACAAATCGATAAGACTATTTAAACCATTGTTATCAAATTGTTTTTCCTTGGCTTTATGCTGAACAGCCTAATTTTCATGCCTAATGTAGAAACATTTTCAATAAGTACTCCGTTCTTTTAACTCTTCTTTCAGAACTTATTATCAGTTATTTGTTAATATATGGTGGCATAAGTAATAAGCATCATATTGCTATTAAATTTAAAGACAAACCTAAGTTTAGGTCCAACAGCTATGTCAAATATCGTGGAATAATCCGGAAACTATGTTTAGTACCGTAAAGTTGCCCTTGATCGAATATTGCCCAACTGAATTCTGTTTTGATTTCAGTTCTCGTTATTGTGTCCTGTCTTGGTTTAATGTGGACTCATTCCCACAACTTCAATGTTATTATGAGGTCTTCAACAGAGTTAACTTGTTTTTATTCATTTACTAAGGTGAAATACTATTTAATTTTGAGCTTGTAAACATTAATTCCAAAACAATTTTAATAATAATAATTCTATACTTTTTCTTCGAATCAGAGATGTTTCCCAATCCTCGAGTGCTTTTCTTGGCTTACCAAATAACATTCAAATATTTTCTTTAGGGAAGGCTGACATGCTCAGCAATCATGATAATTGTGTTTATTATAGGATTCATAATAGAGGCATACTTGTACTTGTGAACATGTATACGCAAAACCACGTTCTTGAAATAAATAATTAATATTTTAGTGAAAAGCTACATAATGACAGTGTGTGTTTTCTTTTCATGTATTTGACTATGTATCTGTTCATCATTTGAAAAACAAGTTTTCACAGTACCGCCATCATAATGACTCAAGGTGTTAAGAATAATAGTAGTTTACGCAACAAGGTGCAGAATGAAGATTTTTACAGCACGAGTCGTACACTTATCCAACGAGGCTTGCCGAGTTGGATAATTACGACGAGTGCTGTATAAATCGAGTTCTGCACCGAGTTGCGTACAACGTTTTTTGCAATTTTATAAATTACCACTTGAGCATAGTTTTCAACAAAACTTTTTCATCAAACTGCACACTGATGTTCATAGCCATGTTTAAGAAAGTCTAATCATAGCAGGTTATATTGTGCAGTTGTCACAATTTTTCAAACCTGCGCCCAGAAAGCATCATGAAATTGATCAAAACTGAAAACAGTGCTGTAATGGTTCATTACGCAACGCAAATCAGTGCTGTAATGAACCATTACAGCACTGTTAATTTGGTGTGGGAAAGTAGGCCTTTTCCTGACAGATTTGCGTGAGGTAAAACAGCCTATTACGATGAGAAATTGCAAAAAATATTTTATGCAATTCAGTATCATAATTTACATTTTATGTAACTCATTTTGGTATCATAATGGCCAATTTTTCCGAACTGGCTCATTATGCAACTGAAATGAGTTGCATAATGAAAAATAGTTGTATAATGTTCATAATGCAACTCATTTGAGTTGCATTATGAACATTATGCAACTCAAATGGGTTGCATTATGAAAAAAATCATTGCATAAAATTTTGTATAGAACTCGTTGCAAAACTCGATTTTTTCAGCACTCTTCGTATTTATCCAACTCGGCAAGCCTCGTTGGATAAATGTACGACTCGTGCTGAAAAAATCAACTTTTGGCAACTCGTTACATAAATAACTATTGCATGTATTATTGTATAAAAAAATATAGATATTTTGTTGATCGTTTGCTACTAAGCTTAGTATTTTAGAATGCGTTTGATAGTTTTGCTATTACTTGAAAACCATTCAACATATTTCAATGAAATTTTCACACAGTCATCTACGCATACTACTTCGAAACGCCTAAAAATTGTATGGTTCTATCTTTAAAGACAAAAAAGTTGTGACTATTTGTAGGAGATGCATTAATTTACGATATGCGCTTTTAACAGTTTTTGCATAAAAAACCTTAAAAAAAAATTTGTTCTAGACCCCCCGATGGATGTTTTCCACCGACCCAGCAAATTGAAGCGAATGGCCCAAAGTATCACTGGGCAAAATTTCAGACTTACTTATTTTTTTGTTTTAAAGTTGCTCTATAAACACACCGTGTAGTCATAAAATTCTTAGAGATAATCAACTATCTTAGTAGATCTGATAACCTATACTCAATGAAGTTCTTGAAGATCCTCAAATAAACAATGAACTCATCACTTGACAGCACATGGTTGCATAGGGCTGTGTAAGCATGAATTTTATTCATAATGCTCCAATAGATCATTGATTACCCTTGTAGATCAGAAGGCCTAGGGAGTTCTCGGATATTCTTAAACTGTTAACACTTAAACGCGCCGTAAAATCCTCTTTCTCTTAACTCTGCTTTTTACCCGTGCTTCAGTAATCCAGCTGCTCTGAACATAACCAAATTCCATTTAGGTAATGTTACCTTAATAGAGGGACCAAACTAGATTTTACCTAAATGGATTCAACCTAAATATTTAGAAGTTTGAGTATATTATGGTTTTTAGTAATAAATTCCTTGGGCATAGAGAAAATAAATATAAAAACTGATTGTCAGATATCAAGAAAGTTACCCACATTCAAATTACACTCCCTTTTCTGACTTACTAGGACACAGCCTACATTGATGGCTAAGGTTCACCGAGCTCCATCTCGCTGGAAGCGGTGGGGGTGCAACTGATCAAAGATACCTTGCCGTGACAGATTGAAGAATGCCACAAGGTACGCACGCCCCCTCCAGGGTCCTCCTGACTGTGCAGTGTGCTGGATGGTTGTCTAAATTTATCGAAATTTTCCGACCGGAATTCCTGACAGCGGAGTTTGTTCGGAACATAAACATTATCTTAAGTGTCTATATCGTAAATCAAGTTTTATGCTTTCAAGGCTACGAACGGTGCTTTGTAGCATTTTGCTGACGTTCAAGACGGAAGACTTCTACGACGATGACGACGACGGATGAAGATGCTGACGCTGAACATCAACAATAACAACAACCTGAGCAGACGTTCCGGCTTTGTGCCTCGGCGGTTCTGATGTTGTTCTTTCCTTTCGAAGTTCTACTCCATTAGATTAAATTTATTTTCTGAACAAATATTATTATCTTTCCAGCGTTCTAGCGCTCAGATGTGGCTGGCTTTACGTTTTCCACGTTCTGACTTTCCTTTGCGGTGCGGTGCCGTGGTCGACAAGAGTGAGTGCTGGTCGGCCTAGGACAAGTTAATGATGTAAACTTTTTCCCAGCCGGTGAATGAACCCCCTGGAAAGTTTACATTCAATACGAAAGGAAAATATTTGATCAGGATAAGGAAGAATGAAGGCCAAATGAAGGCGGAAAATTCGACGACACTTCGTAGTTGGGTTGGTTCAGGTTGATATTTTTACCAAAGTAGGCTGTGACGCTAACACCGACGACACCCTGTCTTTGTCTCAGTCTTTCGGAAAGTCTTAGTAGCCCGAGAAAACTCTCAAATGAATCCCGTCACGTTATCATTTGCATTCCACCAGCAACAACAGTAGGCTGTGTGCGAGCGTGGTGAGCGAGCAGAGTAAACCTGCCCCGAAAGCAAGTGATCATTGAACTGGACCACCTTCAGACGTGCTCGATTTTCCGCATCGTTGGCTCGAATGACCAAACCAACAACCTCCGCCCGCCAGCATTAAATCGAATCGTCGTAGGTAGCCATCTCATGGAGCCAGGCACGAACCCGGAACGTGACGGGATTAGCTCTTGCTAGCTAGCTAGCCAGCGAGTTAAGCCTCTTCAGCACAACATTCCGGGTGGCTTTTGCTCCTGTTCAGGATCCCCTGGTCCCGTGTGTGTTTGTGTTGAATCGGCAGCAGCAGAACATCCCCCAATAGAATTGGGATGTGCTTTTGATTTTCTGGTTTTTCGATTTTCGATAGCCACACCATATGCACACGCGGTGAACGGGAGTGGAAAAAAGAGGCGAATCAAGCTCCGACAAACCAAACCAAACACTGAACTGGTAGCAGACCGAATGTTTCCGGGTGCGATGTAGGTATGTGTTGGCCACAAGTCAGTCGTTCCTGGCCGGGGATAGCCGATGAGGAAGCAAATTAAAGTCAGTGGTAAACTAGCAGATGTCAGCGGCTGTCGAAACTGGTGGAGGTTTTTTCTGTCATTTCTGGTAGATAGAGCTGCATTGATTCCGCTAAGGTATTGGCTTCGAAATCTGTGAAGATGTTTTTGTAGTCTACATTTCTACCAATCTCAGTATCAATCTATATCATATACACTCAAACCTCCATTTAAGTCGAATCCATTAAAGTAAACTTCATTAAAGTCCTTCCATTTGAGTTACATAACTTAAGTGGAAATTGACTGCATTCACAGCAAAACAAATGAGCGTGGACTACGGTTTCGAAAACATGTGTTCTTCGAAAAGGTCAAGGCCGAATACGTCATCAACCCGAACAGGTCAATAGGCCGAAGAGGTATTTGAAAAAATACACTACACATCGTCTTCAGCCAGAGGCTGTACAGACTGAACATAACTTACACTAGACAACGGACAACACATGTGACACCCAGTAGTGATTCAATGAAGAATTTTCCGTTCGACGAAAAGTATTCTGCAACTGGAGTGGGAATCAAACCCATACTCCGTGGCTTACAATACGCCTACACTGCTGACGCCGCTAACCACACGCTTACGAAGCCCTTTAGGCCGAAAATGTCTTCAGGCCGAAAAGGTCAAAGCCGAACCCATTCGAACTAATGTATTAATTGGCTCAATGACCTGTTAAACCTTATGACCTACTCAACTGAATCACTTCTAAGTCATAACACAATTCGATCTGATCACCCATTGGGCCTAATGGTTTTACCGGTGTAATAACTTTTTCGGCCTAATAACCTATTTGTTCTTATGACATTTTCGACCAATGAACTTCTCAACTTAATCACCTACTCGATCAAATGATGTATTCGGCCTAAGGACCTATTCGGCCTATAACCAATTCGGCCTAAAGACCTATTTGGCGTAATGACCTACTCGGCATAATGATCTTTTCGGCCTTATGACTTTTTCTACTTAATGACCAAATCGGCCTGATGACGAATTCAGTCAAATGACCAATTCGGCCTAATGACCTATTCCCTATCATGAGTTGTTTACATCTTGAGATTTGTGCAATTGAGGCTCTGGTACATTGTTGAACTGGGATTCAAAGGCGTTTGTCCTTAAAACAACCGTCATCATGCGTGGGCGTAGCCAGAGGGGGGCAGAGAGGGGCGTGGCCCCTCCCCTGGCCGCCAAATATATTTTTTAAAATCGAGCCAACTCAAAGATTATCTATAATTCAGAATTCCAGAAAAATATCTCAAAAAATAAACTATTCTAAAAATTAAGGTTACTATCCTCAATTATCAAACCTTTTTTACTCGAGAGCCATAAGAAATTTCGCCAAGTATTTCTCCAAGAGAGCCACTTCAATCTTATCATAGAATTTTACCAAATAAAAAGCTTGGTTGAGTGGCTAAATATTGTGATGTTTATTCATGGAATACAAATATACCGGAACCGGTTCCGGTACGAATTTGTGGAAATGGTTCCACATATTCCAGCATATGGATGCTGCTATATTTAGAATGCAGTTATGTGCTACTGTAACACGAATTTTCACTTGTTTCAATCAAGAATTCTATTCAAACAATCGCCATGCTAATAGAAAAATACCTGATATTTCTTTTGAAACCCTTTCAAGGACACCTTCAGAAATTCATTTAGGCATTTATTCAGGAATTTCGCAGGGATTCTTTCAGGACTGCAACAAGGGACTTCTCCAGAAGTTTCTCTTTCGTGAATTCTTTCATGGGCATCTTACAAGGTTCCGGTAGTGATGGTTTTAGGGTTTGTTCCAAGAAATGCTACAAGAATTCATCCCACGATTCCTTCAGGCATTTTTGCAGATACTTCTACAAGGATGCATCAACGAATTCCTCCAGGAATTTTTCCATAGCTTCCTTCAGTGATTCCATCATGGATTGCTCCAGAGAATTTTTCAAGAATTCCTCTATGGGTTTCATCAGACATTCTTCCGGGAATTTCTCCTGGGATATCAATAGAGGTTCCTCCTGTGATTGTTCCGGTGCTTTTTTCGATATTATCTCCAGGAATTTCTTCAGGAATTACCGTCTACAGAAATTCATTTAGGTATTTCTGTAACTGTTCTTTCATAGCTTTCTCCATATATTCCTTCGAGAATTCCACTAGTGATTGCTCCAATATTCCAATCTGGAATAATTCGAACTATTTCAGCAGGAATACCTTCCAAAAGCCCTTACAGGAAATTTTACCAGAGATGAGCTAAAAATTAATCCAGGAGTTCCTAAAAACATTGTACAAAACATTCTTTTGGGAGTCCATCCAAAGATTCCAACAATAATTTGTCCAAAAATTGTTGCAGACATGGATTCTTCCAAGTTGTTTTCCTACAAAAATTCTGTTAAGAAAGCTTTCCTACGGAATTCCTCATGGGATTGTTCAAGAATTTCCCTCAAGAATTTCTCCAGGGATTCATCCGGGAATATCTGCTGTGTTTCTTTCAGGAACAACTCCAAGAATTATTTTAAAAATTCCTCCGGAAATTCCCCCAAGAACACTTTTTAGAATTCCTTCAGGAGTTCTCTTCTCTTGGAATTCTTTCAGGAGCTCCTCGAGACTTCTCCAGGGACTGTTAAGGGAATCCCTGGAATTGCTTCCAGGATTCCTCCTGGGGTTTCTTCAGGATCTCCTGCAAAGATTCCTTCAGGAAATGCTACAGGGATTTCTTAAGGGGTTCCTCCACGAACTCTTCTTAGAATTCCTTAAGGATTTCTCCTCTTGAAATTGCTTCCGGGATTCCTTCTGGAGTTTCTTCAGGAGCTCTTTTCTTCAGAATTTGTCCATGAATTCCGTCTGCTATTTCTTCAGGAATTATATCTGGTATTCCATTACAAAGTCCTCGTTTTTTTTTTTCAGGAATTCCTCTAGGAATTTTTCCATGGATTCCTCTGGGAATTCTTGCAGGGATTTGTCTAAAAATTTCTCAAGGAATTCAACTAAAGATTTCTACAGAAATTCCGCAAGAAATTCCTGCAGTTATTGATTCCGGGATTCTTCCAAGAATTCTACCAGGAATTCCTACAAAAACATATACAGGAATTCTTTAACGGATTCCTACAAAAAAATCCAGATACTGTCACAGGAATTCCTCCAAAGATTTCTCCATTAATAACTTCAGGGAATCCTCCAAGAATTCCACCAGGAATTCTCCTAGGCATTCTTCCAGGAAATTATCCAGGCCTTCGTTCAGGGATTCACTCTTTGGATTCATGCAGAGATTTTTCCGGGAATTTCACCAGAAATTATTCAAGGAGTTCCATCAAAATTTATGTCAACAATTCATCCAGGAAGTTCTTCAGGAAATCATTTAAGGATTCCTTCAGAAATTCTTCCACATATTTCTCTAGGAAAACCTTCTGGAATTTTTTCAAGAATCCTCCCAGTTTTTCCTCCTGGAATTGCTCCAGGAGTTCCGCTTAAAAAACCTCCAGGAACTTTTTTAGGGATTTAACAAAGATTTCTCCAAGGATTTCCCCAGGGATTCCTTCAGAAATTCCTTCGTGGATTTCTCCAGGAATTCTAGCAGAAATTTCTCTAGAAATTCTTCCGGGAATTTCTCAGGGGATTTTTTTCAGAAATTTCTTCCAGAGCTCCACTAGAGATTCCCGCTGAAATTCATCCAGTAGTTGTTGCGAAAATTCCTCCAGATATTCCACAAGGAATTTCTTCAAGGATTCCTTCAGCAGTTTCCAAAGGAAATCCTCCAGGTTTTTATCCAGAAATTTCTCGAGGAACTCCTCCAGGAATTCCTCCAGGAATTACTCCAAGATTTTTTTCAGGAATTCCTCCAGCAATTTTTTTTCTAGAAATTTATCAAGGAATCGCTCCTAGACATCCTTCAGAAATTATTTCAACAATTTATCTAGGATTTTTTCCAGGAAATATTCTGAGGATTTTTTAAGAAATTCTTTCAGGAAACTCGTCAGGGGCCGTTCATAAACCACGTAGACTTTTTGGGGGGAGGGGGGGTCTGGTCAAAGTCTACGCTCCATACAAATTTCAAAATTTTTGTATGGACAAAAGTCTACGAGGGGGGAGGGGGGGTCTGAGATGACCAAATTTTGGTCTACGTGGTTTATGAACAGCCCCTCAGGTATACCCTCAGGAACTTTTCAGGGATTTTTCCAGGAATTTCTCCTGATATTCCTCCACGAATTTCTCCATGGATTCCTCCAGGAAATCCCTCAAAGATTCCTCCAGGAAATCCTCCAGCAGTTCCTCTTACGATTCTTCCAGCAAATCCTCTTGGGATTTCTTCAGAAATTCTTCCACGAAATTTCAGGGGGAATACCTTAAGGAATTTTTCAGGGATTCCTCCGGCTTTTCCTCCAGGAATTTCTATGAAGATTCCTCCAGGGACTTCTTTACAAATGTCTTCGAGGATTCCCCCACGGATTCTTTAAGGGATACCTTCGATGATTTCTCCAGGAATTTATCAATAAATTCCACTAGGAATTTCTCCAGGATTTTCTCGAGGGATTTTCTTTTTCAGAAATAGATAAATAATAAAATAGAAATAAAAATCTCCCAGAATTCCTCTAGAAATTCATCCAGTAATTCTGTCAAGAGTTCCTGTAGTGATTTCTCCAGGATTTCTTTCAGGCATACCTCCATGATTTTATCCAGGAATTTCTTCAGAAATTCCTCCAGGAATTGCTCCTGGATATCCTTCAAAAATTATGTCAGGATGTACGCGACCAAACCCATGGCGTTCAGTACCGCCCAAGTAGATGCGCTACCAACTACCGACACTAAAGCAAATCTACAGCTGTCACACGATGACAACTAATAAAACAATAACCTACCTAATCCTATGACACAAAACAGAACAGAGAGCCACAACACGAACACGTGAAGTTTAGTGCTAAATTTGTTAAATTTTCTTTTCTCTAAAATTACCTTAAAATAGTAAGTAAAATGAATTTGTTAGATTATATTGTAAACTAAACTTAAATTACCTACAGCTAAACATAAAACATTGAAGAATAACGTTACAAACGACGGACAGACACGAAGAAAACTAAAAACTGTAAGTTAACCTAACATTGTTGAAATCCATGCAATAATTAAATAAAAATTTACAGCTTGAAGCTTACTCCACCAAAAAAGCGAGTTTGTCTGGAGAGATATTTTTCTAAAACCCGTCCGTCCCGTAACACAGGAATATCTCCAATAATTTCTCCTGAGATTCCATCAGGAATTGCTTCAGGGATTCTGGAGAGATTTCTCCATGATTTTCTCCAGGGATATTCCCAGGGATTCCTCCAGAAAATCTTCCAGAAAATTCTCCAGGAATACCTTCGGGAATTTTTGAGGGATTCCTTTAGGTGTTCCTGCAGGAACTCCTCCAGAGATTCCTCCAGGGATTTCTTTACAAATTTCTTCAAGGATTTCCCTAGAGATTCCTTCAGGAATTCCTTCTAGGATTTCTCCAGAATGCCTCCAGAAATTGCGCAACAAATTCCTCCAGGAATTTCTCAAGAGATTTTCTTTTTACGGAAATAGCAAAATAACAGAAACATAAATCTCCCAGAGTTCTACATATTCATTCATCCAGTAATTCTTTCAAGAATTCTTCTAGAGATTACTCCAGCAATTCCTTTATTCATTACTCCAGGATTTTATCCAGGAATTCCTCCTGGAAATATTCCAGGAATTTCTTCCGGAATTCCTCCAAGAATTTCTCCAGGAACTGCTCCTGGCATCCTTTTAAAATTATGCCAGCAATTTTTCTAGGCATTTCTCCATGAAATCCTCTAGGGATTTCTCCAGAGATTCTGTCGGGAAATTCTCCAGGAATACTTCCAGAAATTTTTCAGGGATTCCTGCCGACATTCCTTCAGGAATTTTTCCAGAGATTCTACCAGGAATTGCTGCAGGGATTCCTCCAGGGGTTTCTTCACGAATTTCTCCAGGGATATTCCCAGAGGTTCCACTAGGGAATCCTCCAGAAATTCATTCCATGGGTTCTGCCAGGAAATCCTCCTGGAATTTCTCAAGGGATTTTTTTTCTGAAATTTCTTCAGCAATTTCTCCCAGAGTTACGCTGGAGATTTTTCCAGGAATTCTTCAAGGGAATGCTCTAAAAATTTATCTAAAAAGGACATGAATTCTTCAGAGGAATGCTCTAAAAATTCATCTAAGAAATTTCTCAAATAATTTCTCCAGGAATTCCCGCTGGGTCCCATCCAAGAATTTCTCTAAGATTTACGCCAGGAATTTATTCAGAAGCTTCTCCAGGCATTCCTTCACGATTCTCTCTAGAGATTTTCCCAGGAATTGACTCACGGATTCCACCAGGAATTTATCCAAGAATTTCTCCAAGGATTCTTTCAGAAGATTTCCTCTATGAATTCCTCAAGAGAATGCAATTTTTCTAGGCATTCCTTGCAGAATTCCTCCAGGAATTTCTCCTAAATTTCCTCCAAGGAATCCTCCAGAAAATTAACTAGGATTTCCTCATGAGATTTCTTCAGAAATTTCACTAGGTATTCATCCCAAAATTTATCCAGGAATTCCTCCAGGTATATATAAATAAATTCTTTCAGGGATTCCTTCGGGAATTTCTCCAGGGATTCCACATGGCTTCCTTCAGGCATTCCTGTAGGAATTGCTCCATGGATTCATCTAGGTGTTTCTTCAGGGACTTTTCAGGAAGTCTAAAAAGGACATGCATACAAGAATCAAGAAATTCTTGGATTTGAGAAGTATGACGTGATTGCAACAACAAATCAGAGCAAAATAATGCATGAGTAAATTAAAACTCTTAATCTTCTAGAAATTGGTCACCACTACCAGCACCACGTTGATTGGTGTAGATCAGGCGAATTTTTTTTAACATATTGTACAAAATACAACAGCGTGACTGCAAAAGGGTTAAGTAATGCTTTTAGAATATAATGTTATTACATATATTCAATTTCATCGTGTTGCTTTTAGTTATTAAGACTAGTAGGCAGAAATTTGCTAAGGGTACTGTGACGTTTTGACGTTTTTATTCTATTTAAGTAAAATAAAGTTTGAATTCAATCAGATTAAATTGTAATATTTTTTGAATATTTTGATTTTTATTTTAGAATTTGTTGTTTTTTTAATAATTCATTATATTATTTTCATGATTATTTTAGTTAATTTGTAGCTTTTGACGTTTTTGTCTTTTTAAGTAAAATCTTATGTGAATTGGATTCGTTGCATTTGACTTTGAGTTTGAACCGTTTTCCATTAGTAGAGATTAACCGTTTCATATATGGTTTGTGTCTAGGCTTAGCTAATGACGATTCATGTCACTTATCTTATAGGACTTTTTCGATGGCGCTAAATAGTTTTTACGGCCATGTGCGATTTAAATTTGGCGCACTTGTATATAATAGTTTTTATATTGAATAGACGACTGCTTCAATAGTAGGAAATTTACTTGACTAGAGATTTCGACTGACTCCATCACTTCATAGTTGAGTCGGCTGGTGAGCAGAAGTGAGCTTCGGTGACCTTCTCCCAGTTCGTTCTGTTTTAAAGTTAATTATATTGGATTTTGTCGCCAGGGGCAGACACTCTGCTCCCTGTGCCTTTACTTGTTGTTTCAAAGCGTCCAAGACGCTTTTTATTTCGGCTTCAAGCCATTTTCCGCTGCTCCTCGCCCGCCAAAACTGGCAGTCAAACGGAGAGTAGGGATGACATCCGGCCTACCCGCGTGCGGTTTAAGCACGATCGGGCAGAGTGGTTTATGAACAGCCCCAAAGAGATTATAGTTCACAACAACATTGAGCAAATTTAAAATAATTGGCTAATCACCTCAACGGCTGTCGATCACAGGTAACACATTGAACTACTCTTAGTAAAATACATAATTCGAAATTAGCTGTCTAAGCTTGAACGTTAATTCTCCGTATACTCTAAGTTCAATACTGTGGGAAACGCGCGACTATTTCCGAGAGTCGGTCGGTTTTCTCAGTCGGGAGATCGGGACGCAAATATTGAATGCGAAATCAGAAGTGCGCGATAACTTTCGTGGGAAAGTCGGTTTTCACGGTAGTGTAAACGATCAATGCGGTGACGCGTTTAATATTGAACGATAGTTGATGTATGTGCATTACCCTTACTATCGCGACCAAATAAATCATAATCGGGATGAAGACCGTGTCGTGTATTTTCATGTAACTAGTGGATCATATCACCTACCAAAGGTGGCTCCAAGATCCACACCTTACCCTACCCTACTAACAAATACTCCTTCCCGAGACAACTGTGGGGATGCTGTGGATTCCACGGTTTCTAGTAACAACGGTTGTCGAACTAACATTCCTTCCCTTTCCCGATGACCGTAAGGACGTAGCCGGCGCCGTTATTGACTATGAAATATTGAACTCTCGAATTGTGCATGCACATTGAAAGTGTGTAGCTAGTCCCAAGCACCATTCATTGAATCTCTGTGCAACTTCGATTGTTCTGGTCAATCACAGAATTGCAACTACGATGTGTATGTAATTGTGTACGGTTATCTTTGCTTTGCTTTGCACAGACATACATACACACATACATACCGTTCAGCACCTCAAGATTTGAAATACGTTCTTATGGAGGGTGCGCGCTACAATGGGATGTAACTTTGGTTTTAGTGCTTCAATCTTTATGAAATTTGGATTGTATATTGTCCGGCTAGTATATTTTCAGGCGAATATGACTGATTGACAAAAGATCGCTTGAAAAAATTGAAAAAATGTCAACGAGACAAACCCTAGACTAGTTCATCTGGGGACCCACGCCTTACTTCCCATCCGGAGGAAGAACTTACATATTGTGAATTTGTCGGGAGTGGGATTTGATCCCAAATTCTCGGCGTGAAAGGCCTGCGCATCAATCTCCAGGACCGCTCCCTCCAACAAAGGAATTAGTAGGGAAGAATTCGAATTGACAATAAATAGAATGAACAAATGCTTTACCGTTGCTCATTTGATTCTAACTCGGCCCTTGTTATTGACTCAGTGGCAACCTTTAACATTCGTCTTGTGTGTTTATAACATTATATAGCAATCAGAGACAACGATGTGAAAGATGATCGATTGGAAACCATTCGTGCGAAAATAAACACATACTGAGCAAACAACTTTCGTCCATATAGTTCTTCAACAGTTATACCCACAGTTCTTTGCACACACTTCTGAGGAAATATAATTTCATTAACTGAAACAATTCCGCCTTCAATCCACCTCTGGACAACAATAGCCCCCAGAGAGAAAGCATAGTCGTTTAGCCAACCAGAAAGACAACGTGATAATGAGCGTCATTATGTCACCACACACACTCATCGCAGTAGCCCAGTCCCCGTGAGTCCTTGCCCACCCCTACGACGTCACCATGGCTTGCCCTGACAGACAGATCACTAAGCAAGCTAGGGGATGGCAAACGTAGGTAATAGCAAAAGGAAAGACAACGTTTACGTGATTGTCGTTATTTTGAACCACTCTCTCAGCTCAGCTCCCCGGAGTCACCAGCCAGTGGTTTTAATGCACCTTGTGCCCCGAAGGTCGTCCCGACTTACCCGACTGTCTCGTTGGCAAGCAACATTTGCGGAAAGATTTTAAAGTTATTTTTATCGTTTGCCATTCCGTAAATGTGCATTCACAGACCGGTCACTTATTACACCATGTCCCCCTGTCCTTCTTTCTCTCGCTGCTTCTGTATTTACTTGCTCTGGTGACTTCTTGGTGGATGATGGTCTCTTGACTATCAGGAGGTTGGAACCAAAGCTGTGAATTGCATCACTCTGCTGCCTGCCAAGGTAGGTTGGGAAGATGCAAGAAAATCACCACCACAAAGTGGTTTGGCAATGCACTTCCATGTTGTAATGTGGGATTACTATAAAGGTCTCCAGTTGAATTTTCAAGAAGATCAGTTTATCAAGAAGACTTGGAGCACTGTTGCAAATAAAGAGTCAAATAAAGAGTCAATATATTTATCTTTGAGATAAAAATGTCACAATGTGTTATTCATATGTCAATTAAAAACAGGAATGACAACGCAGAAGAAAAACTTTCCTTCCCCCACATTTAGGGTATTGGTTCCCTTCTTAAGCATGTGGCTCCCATTTTCATCCTACGAAAAACGAAGGATTGAAGCGCTGTTTGTTTTGTTTCTTATTTTTGTATTTTTTGATGGAAGTGAGCACCCATGAAAACAAAAAGAATGAAATCAATCGGTGCCGTAATCGCTTGTTTTCGAATAGGATGAATATGGGAGCATGAGATTACTGATGGCACACATACCTTATTTAAACTGGACTTTTGTGGTGTTGAAATTTTAATCGCACACCTTCCCGGCCGTCATTACTGGGCCTGAATGAAATATTTACGCCAGTAATTGCCATCCGTAATTAAAAAGCATTTATCCCCATTCCGGGATTAACTGGGATTGGCATGGAAGTAAATGTCACACCCCCTTCTTCTCGACGGAGAAAATGTTATTGGTACGTCCCATTATGAGAGGCGGAATTTTGTACGCCGCCAACCAACCGTCGGAATGGCGCTCGCCTACTGGGATTTGTATTTTCCGATTGCTTCGATCAAAATTCAATTAACTTCCCGCTGTCATTCGATGTTCGTGCGTCGTAGAGGAGCAGATCTCTTAGAAAGCTGGTTGTAAATATTTTGAAATCAATGACTGTTTTCAGATATACAATTTTTAACACCATTAGGGGCTGTCCATAAACCACGTGGTCATGAAGGGGGGGGAGTTTTCGGCCAATGACCATTTTGTATGGACAAATAAAAATTTTTGTATGTACTAATGACCACGGGGGGGTTGAAAAGTTCCAAAAAAATGACCACGCGGTTTAGGGACAGCCCCTAAAGATGTTTCAAGGGGACTTCAAAGGTTTTTTGGGGGTTTCAAGTGAGGTTTAAGGGAACTTTCATAAGGCTTTGGAAATAAGATTCAGGGCCATTCCATGGGATTTCATAGGGATAGCAGCAGATTTTTGGGAGTTTTGGGGATTTCCAATATCGTCAGGAGGGCTTCAAGGAGATTTGGATTGTGTTGTAAGGGACTAAGAGAAATTAAAGTAAGATTTCAGGTGCTTTGCAGAGGACTTTTCAGTGGGTTTCCGAGGATTTCAGATGATTTGGGGGATTTCAGGGAAATCTTAACGCGTTTTCGGCAGTTTTAGGGGGTTTCAAAAAGTTTCAGTAGCGTTTCCGGGGGCGTCAGGGCTGTTCAAGGGTTTTTAAGAATATATTACGGGTGTTTGGAAGTTTTATTGCGTTTCAGGGCGTTTGAAGTGGGATTTCAGAGGGTTATTGGAATTCCCATTTCAAAACACAGAGGTATTCTCGCCATGAAATGCCATAGAGATCCCCTAACACGTCTCCGAAGCATCAAGAGATTTTTAACCCCTGAATTTCCTGAATCCCCGAAAATGCCTTTTAAAACCACCTTAATCGTCTTAAATGCCCTGAAATGCTCATGGAACTCAATTGAACCCACTGTTCAGCATAGTATTCCCATGAGTGTGGTAATTATCACGCTGAATTTTGTGTAAATTTTGTTTACCGTGTATGTCAAACACGAACATTTGTTGTCAAAAGTGAGCCAAAGTGATGTCTTTTGCAACCCGCCGTTTCACTTTCGTAACGTCAAGGTTGACATCGAATGTCAAACAAAACCTGCTCACCATTATTTTATTTTCGAGTTTATTCCATATTCTGTCATTGTTTAAGCTCGGAAAAATAACTATTAAGATCAGAAAAGCGTGCTCCTTCGTGTTATACAGCAAAATCATGAAAATATTTTTCATTTTAGGTCCCTATTGTCGTTTGGAAAACTTGATTCGAATGACTTGCTATGGATAAATAAATAATCATCAAAGCGTGCTTTGCACAGCGAGCTTACAAAAAAGCTTGACTTCCATCACCAGGTTCGCTAGTGTTCCGCAATCAAACGAGCAGCACTTTTCATGACAAAGATTCACCCTCGTGATAGCAAAGCATAGCATAGCACAAATACTTGCACAAATCGTTACTGGAGTTTTAGAGAAGAGTATGTCTATTGCTATTGTAGATTTCGCTATTATGCCTCTCAAAAAAAAAATCAGAATATGGCGATTATCTGCCTCTGGCTTCTGATATCAGCGCGACAGTCACTAATCATAACAGCGTCACCAGATTTAAAAGTATATAATTCCACTATATGGGGTTTGACAGCAAGAACACTCATTCCACTGAGCTACTCTTGCCGTTCGTCACAAATACATTCGAAATCATCTGTCACTTCGCGAAACCCACGTGCTTTTGTTTTTGGCGGGAACACTTTTTCTTTTGTTTTGCCTTGCGACTGTCATGCGGCGGTATGCCTTGCGAGCGTACGACCGCCGCAGGGCTCTAATAAAAGATAAGCGCGACAATACTATCTACAATAAACTGGACCCACACTCATCTCCATTTGTTTAATTTATAAACATTAAAAGCCTTCCCTCAAATGATGAGAAGTGAGGAGTGAGAAGTGATCAATTCGGAGTAACAAGTAAGCAACGAAAAGTGATTAGTAAACAGTGTAGAATGTATACAACAGTGAAGAATGAGAAGTTTGTGTGGCAGGCAGGAGTGACAAAAGAGCACTGTGGACTGATAAGGGAGGAGTTAGGCGTGAGTAGTGAGGAGTGAACTGTAATAAGTAAGCAGTATATATTGAAGATTTAGACGTATGGAGAACCATGCTCGAGGAGGCCCTGCAAGCACTCGGAGTTTTCGAGCGACGGATGCTAAGGACAATCTTCGGCGGTGTGCAGGAGAACGGTGTCTGGCGGAGAAGAATGAACCACGAGCTCGCTGCACTTTACGCCTATTTAACCCAGCATCCAGAAGGTGGCCAAAGCTGGAAGGATACAGTGGGCAGGGCATGTTGCAAGAATACCGGACAACAACCCTGCAAAGCTGGTGTTTACAACTGATCCGGTTGGCACAAGAAGGCGTGGAGCGCAGAGAGCACGATGGGCGGACCAGGTGGAGCGTGACTTGGCGAGCATCGGGCGCGACCGAGGATGGAGAGCGGCAGCCACGAACCGTGTATTATGGAGAAATATTGTTGATATAGTTTTATCTTGAATTTGATGTAATACTAAATAAATGAAATGAATGAAGTAAGGAGGAAGTGTGTAAAATTGAGACGTTAGGAGTTGACAGTGAAGATTGAAGAGTGAGTAGCAGGAGTGAGCAGTGATTACTAAGTATTGAAAAATGAAGAGTGAGGAGCGAGCAATTAAAAGTGTCAAGTGAGTAGTGAGGAATGGGAAATAAGCAGTGCGAATGTGATGAAATTTTACCATCATCTCAGCAGCTTGACGTACGATAAAAAGTTCGTTTTTTTTACAAATAAGGTACACCAGGGCCGGGGCAAGTTGAAATGTGAAGTTTTGGCATAGATTTCATTTAAATTTGGGAAATATTACATTACAAAAATATTGTTTGATTCAATAAATATTGTAATGACATTAAAGCTGTTTATCGTAATTGAATAACATCTCAATAACCCTGTTTCATCATACCCCGGTGTACCTTATACCGTAAAAATTGCAGAATATTCGGTATTTTTACAGATGGGCTGTAAGTATCACAGAATACACACTAAATTTTACAAGTAAACCACGAATATGACCGAAAGTGAACACATTTACAGTTATTTTAAAGAAACACGATAAGCTTTTGTTTTCACAAAAATAACGATCATGATATTGAAATCACATCCTTCTAAAAAAGAAGTACATTTGCTATCACTATATTAGAGAGCCTCGCTTGGAGGTGATGCACACATTCTGAAAAAAATTGGTGCTTAAAGCTGCCTACTTAGCTGGTCAACGCATTTTACAGTAGTACTGTGAAATTGGTTCAAGGTTCAAAGTAAAAAGTAATCAGTGAGAAGCGAGCATTGAAAAGTAAAGAATGAGAAGAGTGAAGTGTGATTAAGTGAGAGTGAGAAATGACCATCTAAAAGTTAAAACTAAATAGTAAAAATTGAGGAATGATAAATCTAAAATGAAAACGAGGAGTGTGGAGAAGTGAGGAATAAGGAGTTGAGAGCAGGGATAGGATCATTCATTTGCAAAGAGTAACATTCATTGGCAACTATTTCGGTTCAGAACCATGCTATTAAATTACGATGTGTGGATGAATTTTACCTTGTAGTTTTATCTGAAAGTTTGCCGATTGACGTAAGGGTTGCACACGCATATAAAAGTCGTAAGCGAGCAGTGAAGGAATCTCTCCACGTGGTGGATGCACATTACATTCACGTTTTACGCCGTGAAGAGTTACGTTTGCTTCCTTTTGTTGACTTTACTATGAACGCTACGCCAGTACATCCTTCCAGAAAGTTTCAGGCTGAACAACTACATGCGCTAAAGTCTCCCAAGTTCCTGAAGCTTGTTAATAGCAAGTGAATGGAACAGATTGCAAATGAATGATCCCATCCCTGGTTGAGAGTGAATATTTAGGACCAGTGACAGTTGAGAAGTGAGAAATGAGCAGTTAGGAGTGACCAGTAAAAAGCGACATGTGAACTGTAAGGATAGAGCAGTAAAAATGAAGAATTTCCTTCTTGGCGTAATAATAAGGGGTGATACACAAATTATATCACGCAAAAATCGACCACTTTCAACCCCCCCTCCCCCCTATGTCACACTTTTTGTATGAGACCTCAAAAATGTTTGTATGGGTCGTCACGTTTTGCAAAACCCCCCCTCCCCCTCAAAAGCGTGACGTAATTTGTGCATGACCCCTAATGTTACGTATACTTCACTGGCCGGATAGTAACCCCACGGTTCGCTCGCAGAATAGCGCGTTTCGGACTGCGACTTAAACTTTCGATTTTGGCATTGAACTTGCGGTTTATTAATGGAACTAAAAACGATAAACAGCAACGGTGTAGCGGACTGTATTTTATTTTCCGACGCGGCCGACGTATGGGAGATAACCAACTACATTCGGTTTCGATCTAACATTGCTACCGAGCAGGTCAGCTACCTCTGCACGACCTATTGCTATCGATCTGCGGTGCGCAACAGAGAAGCTGTTTCTGCGGTACTCATGCTCTGCTACCACCTGTAATCTATTAGACCGGTAAGTCTTATGTCGGTCTATTCTAATCTGTACTGTAACAGCATGTTCTCAGCTTTTTAACTGAGGGCTCCTCTGCCACTGACTATTTTTCATGTGTATATCGTGTGGCAAGCACAAAGACCCAAGGTACCGAAAGATTCGTTTCCCATGAAAAAAAAAACTTTTAAGCTCCATGAACAATGAGAAGCTGCTTGGGATGCTACTCGGAACTTAATTGGAACTTAGAAGTTCATTCCAGTGGCTTGGTTCTCTGATGAGGACTATTTTTTTTTATTTTAAGCAAAAAATTACTTCAAGATACTTCATGCAAGATTGAATAAATAGAGGCAAATTGAAAATTACCAAATCAGAAAATATTGGTTCAAAACTTAAAAACCCAGATTAATCCACCTCGTGGTGATAGTGCCTTTCTCGTCAAATATGTACTCATGATCTTTCCGTTGATATACATAAGCCGAAGTGTTCCTAAGTCCTGAGAACACCTTAATTAGAACAGCAAGAATTTTATCAAACATATCATCAAGCAGGGAAACTTTTTGATGGCTCATATTCTGATGTTATGTGCAACGTATAGGCAGAGCTGAAAAATATCAGACCTCTCAGTTGACTGTTTGATCACCTGCATTATCACTGGAGGCCGAATAATATGAAAACGATAGTTACAAACTAAGATAATTTTTTCCACAATCACAGATCACTTTGCAGTCTTCGACAAAGTTTTTTGCATGGGTTTGGTTCAGTTTTACATTTAACCACTTCCGACGGGACACCCTGAACCGATTCCGGGACAGTACCGATTGTCCTTAATTTGGTCTGAGACTAGTTTCTTGCTAACTGTGCATCAGGTTTCCTATCCACTTATCCGCGAGCGGTAATGGCGGCGGTGGGCATATCCAACCGGTTCGGATGTTGACGTTTGTTGGGGGAAAGTCAAAACAATTTCATTCTCCTCCTCACCCTTCACCCACAATTTGTTGGCGCCAACCGATTTCGATCCCCAAGAAACGTCAAAATTCGAACCGGTTATTTGTGCCCGCCGCCGCCATTGCCGCTCGCGGATAAGTGGATAAAGCTGCGAATTGATGTGTCGCATGCATGGGTTTTGTTCATTTGAACTTGTGACCAATTCCGCCGGGACACTCGGAACCGGTTCTGGAACACAACTCTAACTAACATTAGTCTCTATTAATGTGATCTGAGGCTTTTTTTCTTGCAAACCGTTCATAAGGTTATCGAAAAAGTCACGATTTGATGTGTTATATGCAAGGGTTTGGTTCAATTTTATATTTGACCACTTTCGGAGGGACTCTCGAAACCGGTTCCAGAATACTACCGGTTGCCTCAAATGTGGTCTGAGACTATTTTCTTGTTGACCGTTCTTCAGGTTATCGAAAAAAACACTATTTAATGTGCCGCATGCATGGGTTTGGTTTGCTTTTATATTTGTCCACTTCCGACGGGACACACGGAACCGGTTCGGGAACATTACCGGTTCAAATATGG
This sequence comes from Aedes albopictus, assembly GCF_035046485.1. Classification (NCBI taxonomy): domain Eukaryota; kingdom Metazoa; phylum Arthropoda; class Insecta; order Diptera; family Culicidae; genus Aedes; species Aedes albopictus. The sequence goes on from NC_085136.1 coordinate 10,488,421, forward strand.
TTCGAGACTATTTCCCTGCCCACCGTTCATAAGGTTTTCTAAAAAGCCGCTATTTGATGTGTCGCATGCATGAGTTTGGTTCACTTGTATATTTGGCCACTTCCGCCGAGACACCCGGAACCGGTTCTGGAATACCACCGGTTCAGATATGGTCTGAGACTATTTTTCTCATAACCGTTCATCAGGTTATCGAAAATGCCACGGTTTAATTTGTCGCATGCATGGGTTTGTAGTACCGTAAACTGGGGTGTAGTTGATCAGTGGGGTGAACCTGATCACTCAATTTTCCGCGGATATAGACTTTCAAGGAAGCAACAATTTTATTTTAACCATTCGCATGCCAATGACGTTACATTAAAATGGAATGGTAACTTCCTTGAAAGTCCATATTGGGTAATTGAGTGATCAGGTTCACCCCACTGATCAACTACACCCCAGTTTACGGTACTTTCATATCTTGCCCCTTCCTGGGGTACCGATCCGGAACATCTAAATGGACATAACTCCGGAACGGCTGGACCGATCCGAACCATTTTCAATAGGAAACAATGGGACCAGATGCCGCGTCGAATGAACCGTCGTTAAAATCGGTTGAGATATAGTACAAAAAAGTGATGTGAGTTTATTTTATACACACACATACACACACACAGACATCATCTCAATTCGTCGAGCTGAGTTGATTGGTATATGTGATTCCACCTTCCGGGCCTTCTATCAAAAAGTCATTTTTGGAGTGAACATATAGCCTTTCCAGTACACTTAGTGTACGATAAAGGCAAAAATATATGTTGCCCACCGGATCCGAACCGATACCCGCTGGGTGAAGGCACTACACGGTAAAAAATCTGCACGCTCGATGTAAGGGAAAAATCCATTAACTATTCAACATCCCAATCAACATGATCAGCAATGTTTTTCCTTTGTAATCACAATGCTGTCAGTGTTGATTTCAGAACCAAAACAAACCCACCGGAGAAATTAACTGAAAATCACTTCGATTTGCACTACTGTATAAAGCAGTACGATCCAAAGTGAAAAGCTATTGGTTTGGTAATGACTGTTTTGGACATGAAAGTAAATATAGATGACAGGTGGTAGAAAGTGTTTCGCTTCGATACGCACCTCTCTAACAGATGTGAAGTAGTGTAGTGGGGAAACAGATAATCGTGAATCTCAAGGTCCTGGTATCGAATCTTGGGTGTGGTGAACACTTTTTTTTTAATTCTAGTTTTGAAATCAAAACATTGTCAACTACGAATTTAAGTGAATTTCCATTTAAATTGAAGAGGCATTGAATGTTCATTTTCGAATGATATTTGATTGATAACAAACTGATTAGACAGTAGTGCGAATTCAAGTGCCAATCAGTTTATATCAGTGTGTAGATTTTTTACCGTGTACACTGTACCACAACACCATGACTACGATGCAGAACACAGCGAGTGAAATTTAACTTGAATCAATTCTCTGTCGACAGCTAGGTTTGCACACTTGTACTATGGTAAAATTAACTTGACGTTTGTCAAGTACCTACAGCAGCGCAGTTTGTAAGAGGATTTAATTCAAATCTACATAGGTTCATCGATATGTGTAACTAATAATGAAAACTAATTCGGGCATCATTACCCTTCCTTTTGCATTACGTTGGCAGCACCTCGCTGACGTAGTGTACGGTTTGGGTCTAAAATGACCCTAATGCCAAAGGAAGGTTAACAATACCAAGTAGGTGTGGTATATCTGGAGTGAGCAGCGAAGAGTGAAGAGGGAGAGGTGACGAGTGAGAAGTATGCAGGAGCAGCGCTGCTACTGGTTGTGATCACCCCATGACGATGAACAAGTTAACCTTGCCATCGTCACAAGATGGAGAGAACATGAAGGGGAATAAGAACCAGTGGGAAATGAGGAGTGCAAATCAGGGAGAGGTGAGAAGTGAACAGTGAAGAGTCAGATGTGAGCAGTAAACAGTAAGAAAAGAGAAATGATAAATTAAGTGCAGGAAGTGTGAAGCTTTGAGGAGTGAAAAGTGAGAAATGAGCATCAGTTACTAAGAGGATGTACATGAGCTCCAACCTGTACGTAATCGTGCGTTGAAAGTGTAGAAGTAGGTAGTTAGTTATTCTTAATATTAAATGAATTTCGATTTTGAAGGCACTCAATAATTTCCATCAGTGCATCCAATGAGAAACTGCATGCACACCGAAATTCTACTTGAGTGCTTGCGATTGACGAAAAGTTAGATATTGAAATCCTACTCTGAGCTAGAGTGCTGGTCGCCGAGAGAAAAAGAAAGAAATCGTATGATGGGAACATAAACACAGAAACGAAAGAGCAAGAGTATGCGGATGAATGACTGGACTGGTTGAATGTGAGTTCAGTTTTGAGAATGATGTGATAGTGGAAAGATCTAAATTTTAATGATGGTGAAAATAAACAAATTGCGAATATTAAAAAAAGAAAAAGTGGTTATTCGTTGTTTTTCAGTTAAGAAATCCTACAGAAAGGACTTTGAACAATTTTGTGGTTTGTAAGTTATGTTGAGAGTCGTGAGTATATCATGAATTTCAAAATGGCGCCTGACTTCAATTCTAAAATCCTGAAATACCGCAGACATATCTTTAAAACAACCAGAAATCTTGCTGACACCTCACTGAAAGCCCCCTGAAACCACACGAAACTACCTGAAATTCCACTAAACAACTTCTGACTTCTAAAATCCCCTGACATCGAATGAAAATACTAAAACCTTTTGTGAGACCCTCTTAATTGTTCTCGAATTTCCCTAAAAACTCTCATAAAAACCGTAAAACCATTAAGAAATCTCCCTGAAGCTAAATAATTTAAACCCCCCTTCATGACCCAGGAACAAGTTTTATAACCCTTCTACAAATCCTTCTGAGACTCCTTGATGTATTTTTTGTCCCCCATAGTCCATTAAAATTCGCTTTGTCTAACGATCATCCTTAAACGCCCCTATAACCCTGCCTTAATTATCTCTGAGTCTCAGCCCAGCAGAGAAAACCGACCTTAACAATCGTGTTCTAGACCAGCGAGGTTGCACCTAGGGAGGCGAAGATACCGTCTCCAAACTTTAGTCCGGTCATGGCTACAGTTATCATCTTTATGTTATCGATGTATGTACAACACTGATACAAAATGGATGCATCACGCCTGTAAGAAAAACTCAACGCATCTCCGTGCCGGTGCCGTACCGGATAAGAACGGGAGTCTCTTGATGGGCGGCTAGATGTGATTGAAAGGTGGAAGTAGTACTTCGATGAGCCCCTGAACAATGTGAATGACCGTGGATAAAATGGCTAAGTAAATGCATCAGAACACGTTAATCAACCTACTCCCAAGCTGATAAATGTCTAGAAAGACACACAACATTTGATTTCACGTGTTATATTGAACCTTCCTTCCTTGAGTTTCATCCCTCTGTGCATGAGGGCCCGCTTCCTTGCACGTGCCTTCACGCGAATCGGACTGAAATCGATTTATGACGACAAATCTTCCCGGAAAGTATGCTTTCCCCCCATCACCATCCCTCGTGTATGTATGCCTGCGTAGAAAACAGAATACGCCATTTATGCAGATTTGAAGGTCGTCGTCGATAGGCGAAATCGTCGCGTGGATAACGAGGAAGCTCTGACAGGGCAGGTAGCTAAATTGATTGAACAACCCGAGTGAGAGCGCTTATGCTGAATGGAATCATCGCGCGCGCAAATTTCGCACACTTGAAATTCAAATTAGAGTATCAGTAATCCGCGGGATCGACGTGCGGCTTTGCTGCGCTCCGATAATCGAGGGCTGCTGGGTGGGAAAAGTTCCCTGAATCGAGGCATACGACACCTCCGTAGAGGTTATCAACTTCAGAGAAAAGTTCCGGCACTGTTGTCGTCGTCGTCGTCGGTGGAAGTTTGTCCCGTGGGATAACAGTTTATGGCGATACTCCGGTGCGGTGCTTCGAGCGCTCGCTTTTCCGTACACAAATATTAACACACATTTTCACGCCATTAAAATTCATTGGCTGCTTGTGGTTTTCCACATTGAACGGCTGAAGCTGTAGAACCACCTCCACACTCAGCGAGGAAAACTTTATCGATTCAAGCACTGTGGAACCGGTGAAAATTGCATTTCTGGAAATTTTGGTTTTCGTTAGCTTCTTGCTGCGCAGAATTACTTGACAGCGTGAAGGTGCTTTTTCGGAATAATTTTAAGCCTTAATGCGTTTTTGAATGTATCGCAGATTGTTTCGGAGAAAACAGCAAAGATCTTGACCTGTGTTATCTTTCCCAATTCATTAGAGTTGATTACTATGAAAAAGTTGGAGTGCACAGACAACAACGTAGGAAAGAAGTTTTAGCAGAAAATAATAATCGTGTTGTGGAGAGTAGACTGGAAAATGAGCAACACTTCCTTTGTGTGTTAGAACCTAACATTTTACCGTGTTATCAAAAAGATGTCGACATATTCACACACATATGTACACATCTTTTACTCAGATTATTCTTGCGGTAATAAACGGATAACTTCGAGGAAGAACACAGCAGGTATTACCAATTCAAAAGACGCTTCGGACAACCGTCAGCATAAACCAAAAGGTGTGTCGTGACGACCGTCAAAATGGACCACGTGGTTTATGGATAGCCCCTTGCATTGATCTTCTGTTGGAGGAACCGAAAAACGATCGTCTGAATAAGTTAATCCAGTTTTGGAAAGCGAAAGATGCGTTGGAGAGTCTTGAGAATAAATTAGTTCAAGGAGCTGAAAGATGTATCGTGATAATTTTGGAATTTAGTTGATGTTTTTAAAAGAGATCCAAAGACGTATTGTAAAGACAATAAAATAAGAGTTGGTTTCAACTAAATTAACTGACAGGCGTGTAGGACGACTGTCAGGTATAGTTGGTTACCATTTTATGGAAGCGAGAAACGTTATGGAAGTACCTTAAGAGTGAATTTTGGGTTGATTGAAGTTTGAGCACATCCTGATACAATTAAGTGCTGTCGAGTGATGCGTAAAATGTCTATTTGAGCAGAGCGAAAGCAGAGCAAAAGCAGAGCAAAAGTGAAGCAAACGCAGAGCAAAAGCAAAAGCAGAGCAAAAGCAGGAGCAAAAGCAGGAGCAAAAGCAGGAGCAAAAGCAGAGCGAAAGCAGGAGCAAAAGCAGGAGCAAAAGCAGGAGCAAAAGCAGGAGCAAAAGCAGGAGCAAAAGCAGGAGCAAAAGCAGGAGCAAAGGCAGGAGCAAAAGTAGAGCAAAAGCAGAGCAAAAGCAGGAGCAAAAGCAGAGCAAAAGCAGAGCAAAAGCAGAGCAAAAGCATAACAAAAGCAGAGCAAAAGCATAGCAAAAGCAGAAGCAAAAGCAGAGCCAAAAGCAGAGCAAAAGCAGGAGCAAAAGCAGGAGCAAAAGCAGGAGCAAAAGCAGGAGCAAAAGCAGGAGCAAAAGCAGGAGCAAAAGCAGGAGCAAAAGCAGGAGCAAAAGCAGGAGCAAAAGCAGGAGCAAAAGCAGAGCAAAACCAGAGCAAAAGCAGAGCAAAAGCAGGAGCAAAAGCAGAGCAAAAGCAGCACAAAAGCAGATCAAAAGCAGATCAAAAGCAGAGCAAAAGCAGAGCAAAAGCAGAGCAAAAGCAGGAGCAAAAAAAGAGTAAAAGCAGAGCAAAAGCAGAGCAAAAGCATAGCAAAAGCAGGAGCAAAACCAGGAGCAAAAGCAAAGCAAAAGCTTAACAAAAGCAGAGCAAAAGCATAGCAAAAGAAGGAGCAAAAGCAGGAGCAAAAGCAGAGCGAAAGCAGGAGCAAAAGCAGGAGCAAAAGCAGGAGCAAAAGCAGGAGCAAAAGCAGGAGCAAAAGCAGGAGCAAAAGCAGGAGCAAAAGCAGGAGCAAAAGCAGAGCAAAACCAGAGCAAAAGCAGAGCAAAAGCAGGAGCAAAAGCAGAGCAAAAGCAGCACAAAAGCAGATCAAAAGCAGATCAAAAGCAGAGCAAAAGCAGAGCAAAATCAGAGCAAAATCAGAGCAAAAACAGAGCAAAAGCAGGAGCAAATGCTGGAGCAAAAGCAGAGCCAAAAGCAGAGCAAATGCAGAGCAAAAGCAGAACATCCAAAGAGCAAATGCAAAGCAAAAGTTGGGCAAAAGCAGAGCAAAAGCAAAGCAAAACATATCACAAATTCTTCTCTGAATAAACCTTTACAAACGTGTTGCTCATGCAACCAAACATTCGTAGCTCATAAATGTTCCGCTTATTCCCGCACCACTATCAAGCTTCAACAGAATGCCAAACCACCGAAACGCGAGAAAAGTGCCATCTAAAAGATAATCACCATCATAAAACTTTATCCAGCAAACAATTTGCTGAATGCACTCCGCTCAGCTACTGGACTAACAACATACCACCGCTGCTGGCTCTATTGGTTGGACCACCAGGAGCGCTTTGGACACTCATCGCTCGGAAATACCATCGTACACGGGCTCATCTCATCATCGCGTTTATCATATTTATCAACAAGCGTTGAGCCAGTTGAACGGTGGATGACAAACCATCGCCGTCGTCGTCGCCGTGACAACGATAATCCCAGCCAACTATGCTGATAGATGCGATTCACGCAGTTGGCAGCGGCATCGTAGTAGGCCATCAACGTCGCCGCCATTATCTAAATTTGAATAGTGCAATCGGAGTTCTATTTTGATAGTGTCCGATATGGTTAAAAATGTTGATACACTTATAACACAACTTGCTTCCATTCTATTCTAGAGAGAATGGTTTGAATTTAACTCATGAACAAGCTTAAACTTTTGTTTGTTTGTATTAGCGTGTATTTTAACTTAAATGCTAATTCTACACTTCAGCCAATTCATGTTTAAACATTATAATCTTGTCGAAACAGACTGTGCTATGTGTAAGTACGTCAACTCGACCAGCTCCTTTGATTCAAACAACAACATCCCTTTTGGGAGTGACATGCTTCGAAATTAGCAAACCACATGCAGTCATAAAGTGCTTTGAACTTTTTGTTATAAATTCAATCCAATTTTCAAGCATCTCTGCGGGGTAGGTACTTCCAGAATCACAGCTGGATACGAACAAAATGAGGGCAATCCGTCTAGACTGGTGACGGAGAACGAGTCCTCAGTACTGATGATGTCAGCTAAAGAGACGACGACGACAACTTTCTGTTTGACTTTTCGACAAGCCAGTACTACTCGAGCTCAATGCTCATTGTTCCGTCGCCGTCAACCGGCAGAGTTATCCCCCGATGATGTTGCTGGCTGCTGTTCAGAAATACCGGTCAGAAACTTATGCTAATTCCAATGTCGATGCTAGCTTTCTTCTTCTGCAAGTTTGCTGTTTGATGAAGAATGGATTGCGGGATAATTCTGTGCAAGTTGCGGTAAAGTTTTCTCGAAATTGCTGAAAAGAATGCATGAACTTCTTCGAAGATATAGTTTTTGAAGAAGATTAGGAAACAGATTCATCTTATTGGTGTGATGATATACTAAGCTAGCATGGAAGTTTTGGGAATTATAGAAGATGATAAAAGAGAATTATAAAAGATGAAACAAAAACAGATGAAAAGATTTTTAGAAGAAGAAAAAAAGAAAAGATAAAAAAATGATAGGAGAAAAATGCAAACATTTAAAAATAAGGAAAATGTAGACAACAGAGAATGTTAGGAAATCTTAATAAACACGTCTTATCATTCTGGTAAAATTGACGCAAAGTATTAAACTCCAAATACAACTTCATCCACTTCATTACATGTACTACATATTATAGGATACTTATTCTAATACACTATCACACATTACCACCCATCCTGCCGTTTCCACCCCCAGGCACTCGATTCCATTGATCCGCTCCTAAATACATAATCGGAGACTACAAGAGCATCGACACCCTCGCCTCCCGATTCCGCACCCTAATCGAAACGTTCGATTTCATGTGATTGCGATATCGCCGCCACCCCCATGTGCCGAGCTCACATTTTCAGTCAAACATGCATTCTGATTCCCTCAAAATTTGCCCATTAATATTCATGAGCAAACACTTCCAGCTGAGTGGAGATTTTCGGCTGTTTTGCTCCTCTTGCAACATTTTTGCTCTATCTCTAGAGACTAGAGGGACTGGCTGCTTTAAGGGGGAAATCAGTTTGGTTTTTCTAACACATGCTTGCTTAATTTTCTCACATGTGTGAGTTTTCAATTGAAGATGAAGAAATACTCGAATTTTCACCACTATCTGATATCGAGTTATTTTAAAATTTGCTTCAACGCTTGCTCAGGACACTTACCTTTTCATTGAAACCAAGAAACACAACATTTTCACAATATTTCACTGCAAAACTGCTAATTTATAAATTGTGCGCTATCTTTTCCAAATTCCCCCCCAACGCACACCAGCTCGCACCATTTCACTAGCACTATCTTACCGGGAACAGTCTCACTTTTTAATTGCCTCTCGAAACGTAATTGCTTCCATAATCGAAGTGTAAAATGTTTCACCGGCTTCACAAATGGAATAATATTCACTACATCACGAAAAAGTCCGCGGCGATAGCCACACAATCGCGAAAACTGCACGAAATCGTTTTTCACTTTCCAACCGGCGCGGTATTTACTTCCATGTAGTGCACATACATGGTGTGGCTTTTATTGATTTGCTGTTTCTTTTATTTTCCCATTGCCAATGCGTGCATATTTCTTGCGTCATATGCACAGCGTGATAAACAAGTTGAAGATGGGAAAGAGACAAATGAAATGCACTAACGAACCTGCCTCATCTGCACATCCGCGTGCAGGAGTGTTTGTTTACTCTCTGTAAAGTCAGTAGGCGCTTTCACCAATACTTATAAATTGTGAGTTGAACCTTAAAGTTATTGTTCTACTGGCGAATCTTCTGAGCTGTTGTCGGTTGGTTGGTGCCCGTAGGCAACTTTGCTCATGTATCTGTATTATCCGGCTGTATAAGCTTGTATCGATTGATGATGATACATATATGTTTCCAAGCACGATTGGTTGTTTTGTAACTTCTCTATAGGCCTCGTTTTTTGTAGAATAGACGCGAAAATATAAACAGTGTGGGTTATCTTCCTACTTAAATCAATATAGGGGAACTTACTTGTTTTCAGCTGTTTTGTTCTCTTCGTCATGAGGGGTTTTAAATTCTGTTGAACATGCTTTTCATTTGCTTTTGCTTCTGCTTTTGCTCCTGCTTTTGCTCCTGCTTTTGCTCCTGCTTTTGCTCCTGCTTTTGCTCCTGCTTTTGCTTCTGATTTTGCTCCTGCTTTTGCTCCTGCTTTTGCTCCTGCTTTTGCTCCTGCTTTTGTTATGCTTTTGCTCTGCTTTTGCTCTGCTTTTGCTCTGCTTTTGCTCCTGCTTTTGCTCTGCTTTTGCTCTACTTTTGCTCCTGCCTTTGCTCCTGCTTTTGCTCCTGCTTTTGCTCCTGCTTTTGCTCCTGCTTTTGCTCCTGCTTTTGCTCCTGCTTTTGCTCCTGCTTTTGCTCCTGCTTTTGCTCCTGCTTTTGCTCCTGCTTTTGCTCCTGCTTTTGCTCCTGCTTTTGCTCCTGCTTTTGCTCCTGCTTTTGCTCCTGCTTTTGCTCTGCTTTTGCTCTGCTTTTGCTCTGCTTTTGCTCTGCTTTTGCTCTGCTTTTGCTCTGCTTTTGCTCTGCTTTTGCTCTGCTTTTGCTTTGCTTTTGCTCTGCTTTTGCTCTGCTTTTGCTCTGCCTTTGCTCTGCTTTTGCTCTGCTTTTGCTCTGCTTTTGCTCTGCTTTTGCTCTGCTTTTGCTCTGCTTTTGCTCTGCTTTTGCTCTGCTTTTGCTCTGCTTTTGCTCTGCTTTTGCTCTGCTTTTGCTCTGCCTTTGCTCTGCTTTTGCTCTGCTTTTGCTCTGCTTTTGCTCTGCTTTTGCTCTGCTTTTGCTCTGCTTTTGCTCTGCTTTTGCTCTGCTTTTGCTCTGCTTTTGCTCTGCTCTTAATCTCAAAAGTGAATACAACTCCAATAGTTTATCACCACTTTTCCCATCCATTGTAAACATGCCACCGTTTCAAGACGAATAAATCAGTGTTCCAGCAAAAACACATTGATATGCAAATACGCCATTTCGCACACTCCAGAAGCAGGAAGCGGGCGCTGATGTTAAACAGATAAATTTCGCTCTTTGAATCGCAGTAGCCCGACTGTTGCCCGCCGCCTGCTTCGATATGGGAACTAATCGCATAGATTCGCCCGAGAACAAGTGCTGCTCCACCGCCCAGCAGCGCCACCTCCTTCACGCCAAAGTTCGGGAAAGCCATTTTAGTTGCTCTTCCGAGAAGACTATAAATTTCCGCGCCCCGGTTCGTGACCACACGGGTGAGTGGAAGATTTCCTAGAGAAAAAGTGGAAAATTATGTAAATTAGAAAATGATTAAATTTATCCTTTTTTTTTCTTTCCTGCTTTTCATTGACGGAGGACTTTTGGAGCGAGTTTCTTCGGGGTGGTGCGAGGAGATGATGGTCCGAGCGAAGGAAATTATTTTTCAATTTTCACACTCTTCGGAGCAAGTTGGTGGGGGGAAATGGGAAACATAAGGCAAATCACGAACCCGTGGAGCAGGAATTTCATTTCTGTTTCGCAGTTTTCTTGCATTTCATTTGGCTTGCAGGCGCAAACGGTAGAAAGTCGTTTAAATTTCAAAGTGGAAACGAGATTCGCGTAATTGAATTTGGAATAAATCTATTTATGCCGCCTACTGCTTTGTCGGGGTGAAAATGAGATTTTCCAAATGTCGGATGCTCCGATTTATTCGGCAGTAGATCAAAGCAAGCCTGGCCCGGTGACTTCTCAGGTGTCAAATTCGTATAATACAGCGATTATTTTAATTTTTCCGCTTTGACAGTCTCTGTCTGGCGAGAGAGAGAGCACAATTTCGTTTCGGTACAAAAGATGAAATATATTCCATCATTACACACCGTGAAATTGACTCACACCTGGCAGACATCGATCATAAAAGCGGAGCTCTTCCGGTTGAGTTGGACTTGAGGTGCTTCATGAGCTTGCAAACGAGCGTACATCTGTCATATGCACCGTATACTTTCCCTCCTCATTCATACATTCACAAACCCTCCTCAATATGTGAAGGAAACCGGAATCCATTACAGCGACACGTACTCCAGAAGTTGAAATACCCGCTAGGTGGCACTAAGAGGTGGAACCAGAGACAAGACATTTTCCATCGTGATTCGATATCATCACGCTACCAGTGTCAGCACTTGCGAGCAGGGTTGCCAGTACTCTAAGAAACGTTTGTCAATTGCAGAATCCCATGTTGTAAAGAGTCAGTTGGAGTAAGTAAAAGAGTACTACTTAGAATATTGGATAATAAACATCAGAATGTCAAAATTTCACGCCGTTGAAAAGATAATCGCGTAATGGCAACCCTGCCTGCTTGGTTCCCGGGAATAGGACAGATCGGTGAAGTACTAGATTTGTAGTAATGAGCTGAATTTTAGTATGGTGAGAAGGCCAATTCTCCGTTTCTGCAATGAAATGGTGCAAAAAGCGTGGGTATTATGATTCCTTGCCTAATTTGATGCTGTTTGAGCAAAACTTTGGGTAACAGTGTTGTTGTTTTCTCCATTTCTTGCAACATAAACAACATAGTTATCCAAAGTTTCGCTCAAACAGCATCAATTTGGGCAAGGAATCATAATGCCCACGCTTTTTGCACCATTTTATTGCAGAAACGGAGAATTGACCTTCTCACCATACAAAAATTCAGCTCATTACTACAAATCTAGTACTACACCGAACGTGCCCCATTCTGACTATCATTCCCAGCATCAGAGAAAGCGTGTCCTGATGTGAGTGTGTGTCACTTCACTGTTGGCGAAAACACACGCCTCCTGTGATTCCCGACGGGGGACAACTCACAGCACATCGAACATACCTACGACGTGCGTGTGTGGCACAAGCCAGGCTGACTTTGTGTGTGACATTCAGACGACGACGCCGACGACGACGAATGTCATCCACGAGAGCCAGCGGGTAGTATGTCATGACGATGAACAGTATTTTACGTCACACCGGAGGATTCTCCTTGACAAGACCACACCAGGGCGTTCTGTTTTTGGCTCCGTACGAACGGATTTCCTGGAATGATGCATTTCTGGGGTAGTGGAGTCGCAAAGCGGGCAGGGCATAGAAGTCTGATAGCACTATCGCGTGGCTATTCGACTCGCTAAACAAATATAACCTTAAGTTAGAGGTTCATTTCAGATTTCATTAGCGATGCAACATAGCTAGTCGTGTTCAGTAATATTTCGGCTATGTAAGAACCTCCGAGGTAACAATTTGATGTTGAATAATCGTATTCAGCAATCAACTAAATTAATTGATTTTTTTTAAATAAAAAAATATTAACTTATTTTTATTATTTGCGGCTTTTTATTTCCAGAATAAATACTTTGGAATGTATAAATTAATCTATGGGAACACTGGGAATTGAACTCGGAACTCCTCCTCACCTTAGCACCAAAACCACACACAAATGTATACATATCCACGAAAGCGAAAGCAATGCTTGTTGTATCTGAATAATCAAAAACATAAGTTGAACTAAAGCTGTATTGAGGCTGAAGAAGCTATATGCACTCTGTGAAAACACTGCTTGGGTCAGCTGTCAAAAATTATTTGATTAAAGGTTGCACAATAGATGATTAATTCTGCATATTGGTGATACGTTTCAAAGCTGGTTGCAGAGATGAATAATTTTCCATTCAATTTGATATTCAGCTATCTATGTATTGCTGATTTAAGAGGTTGAACAAGCAATACTTCAGACCAATATTCAGCTTTCATTGTATTCAGCCACTGCCACCATTAACTAGCCAATGTTTAGCTAATACTCTCACTGTTCAGCATTCATTGTTACTTGGACTATGAGCGTTGGGTCATAATTTTCAACAACATGCTGTGTTTTTTTTTCCAAAATCTTGGATGCACGTTCGCCTATATGGCGCTATAGGGTTCCTCTATGGAGCCACCATCACGATAGACAGGTTCATCGCTCTCAGATGTCTGGTAGAGCTAGCTTTACCGAGGATCTCTGGAATACTAATTTTCTTCACGTCCGCAATTGCACAGATGACGTCCCGTTCCACCAACTACAACACTACACTACACTACTACAACAGATCACCAACTTTCAGATCCCGTGTTTTCGCAAGCCATTGGTCAGTCGAGTGATGACTGGTGCGACTTCTTTGCTCATCTACGCCAGAACTCGTCGTACTCTGCAGGAAGCCTGGAATTAAAGATAAACTAGGCTTCCACCAGATTTTTTTCCAGGGTTTCATCGCCCAGTTCTCGGGAAGCATCCGCAACCGCTCTAACACAATGCTGAAGTGATTTTTCTGCAACAAAACCTTCGGCTGCCGTGTCTTTTGTGTTGCTTGAGGAATGGATTGTTGACATATTTTGGTTTGCCAATACTTTTAGATGACATATGACGATGTGAGGGTACTGCAGGCAAAACATCCGTGGAATCTGCGTTTTCTTACTTCCTCCATTAACGCGACGAAATAATTGATGCGATTCGAATTCCCTCTACGTTCTTTCTTTGTAAATCTCGTGGGCAGCTCAACGCACGACACCAGTCGCTCCGATGCAGAATTATGTCACTCACAGCTAAAAGGACTGTCATCCCCGAATGGGCTCGAATGAAGGTCAATCGCTTTAGTTGTATAGCATGGCGCAATAGACACACACATAGCAGGCCGAAAAATCTCCTAGAACTCCCTTTAGCAAAAGTCATCGGATCTACAAACCTATTTCATCTGCATCGTCTTGAAGCCCCTATGAAACCGCCTGAAACGTTGGGAAAGGCCTCTGAACCTACTGAAACGCCTTTGAACACCTATGAATCACCTCTGAAACACCCTCGAAGGTCTCCTGAAAGCCTATGAATCTCCTTAAAAACTATTTGAAGCCTCCGGAAAGGCCTTTGAAACCTGTTTTGAACCGCTAGTAGCTCTTCTGAGAGCCTAAGCTTACCTAAGATACCGTACAGTCTCTGTCTCCTTGCAAACCTCCTGAATCGTCCTGAGACACCCTGATTGCTTTGGAACGCCTCTGCCAACCCTTTAAAACCACCCGTCAAGCTTACTTAATAGCCAATGAAGCCCTCTGAAATCCCTATTAACCGTTATGTGGCCGGCAAACTTTTTGCTTTTTTCTACACCGTGTATTTTAAATGGGTGCTGGGTACCCGGGTACCCCGCCGGCCACATAAGGGTTAACTTCTCCAAGCAAAAGATAGAGCAAAAGCAGAGCAAAAGCAGAGCAAAAGCAGAGCAAAAGCAGAGCAAAAGCAGAGCAAAAGCAGAGCAAAAGCAGAGCAAAAGCAGAGCAAAAGCAGAGCAAAAGCAGAGCAAAAGCAGAGCAAAAGCAGAGCAAAAGCAGAGCAAAAGCAGAGCAAAAGCAGAGCAAAAGCAGAGCAAAAGCAGAGCAAAAGCAGAGCAAAAGCAGAGCAAAAGCAGAGCAAAAGCAGAGCAAAAGCAGAGCAAAAGCAGAGCAAAAGCAGAGCAAAAGCAGAGCAAAAGCAGAGCAAAAGCAGAGCAAAAGCAGAGCAAAAGCAGAGCAAAAGCAGAGCAAAAGCAGAGCAAAAGCAGAGCAAAAGCAGAGCAAAAGCAGAGCAAAAGCAGAGCAAAAGCAGAGCAAAAGCAGAGCAAAAGCAGAGCAAAAGCAGAGCAAAAGCAGAGCAAAAGCAGAGCAAAAGCAGAGCAAAAGCAGAGCAAAAGCAGAGCAAAAGCAGAGCAAAAGCAGAGCAAAAGCAGAGCAAAAGCAGAGCAAAAGCAGAGCAAAAGCAGAGCAAAAGCAGAGCAAAAGCAGAGCAAAAGCAGAGCAAAAGCAGAGCAAAAGCAGAGCAAAAGCAGAGCAAAAGCAGAGCAAAAGCAGAGCAAAAGCAGAGCAAAAGCAGAGCAAAAGCAGAGCAAAAGCAGAGCAAAAGCAGAGCAAAAGCAGAGCAAAAGCAGAGCAAAAGCAGAGCAAAAGCAGAGCAAAAGCAGAGCAAAAGCAGAGCAAAAGCAGAGCAAAAGCAGAGCAAAAGCAGAGCAAAAGCAGAGCAAAAGCAGAGCAAAAGCAGAGCAAAAGCAGAGCAAAAGCAGAGCAAAAGCAGAGCAAAAGCAGAGCAAAAGCAGAGCAAAAGCAGAGCAAAAGCAGAGCAAAAGCAGAGCAAAAGCAGAGCAAAAGCAGAGCAAAAGCAGAGCAAAAGCAGAGCAAAAGCAGAGCAAAAGCAGAGCAAAAGCAGAGCAAAAGCAGAGCAAAAGCAGAGCAAAAGCAGAGCAAAAGCAGAGCAAAAGCAGAGCAAAAGCAGAGCAAAAGCAGAGCAAAAGCAGAGCAAAAGCAGAGCAAGAGGCAGTTTAGTGGCCTACATTTGGTTGACACAAGAAGGCATGGAGCACAGAGAGCAAGATGGGCGGACCAGGTGAATCGTGATCTGACGAGCATTGGGCTTGACCGAGGAGGGACTGCGGCAGCCGCAAACCGAGTAGTTGATGTACTATTGTTGATTATGTTCTTTATTTAGTGTGATCTTGAGCAAAAAAATGTATGGATGTATGTTTTCAAAGTCAGTCTTCATTAATATCCTTTCAGGCTGTTGGAATTGTTGAACGGAGTTATCTTCATTACAAACCATAATCAGTTAAGTTTCCGCAATTTGCAATCAGACGCGATTTGAATAGCTCCTTTCAGTCGTCTCAGTGTTTTAATTTCCATCTGTAATTGAGCATTACCTTATTCCAAAAAGCTGTAAGCATTCCGGGTTTGAGTAGCGGGTTTCAAAAACGTCAAAGTGGAAAGTCTCGTTGGTGGAGGCCAGTAGTAGGTATGCGCGCGCCTTTGATGAACATGAACGCTCATTAAAATTCTCCGCCTGCTTGGTTTTGATTGCAGGATGTCGGGTTGATGGCGGCAGGCGACTTTTCATTTCTTTTGACAAGTCATGGGAATGATGGCGTTCATTTTGGAAATTTCTTAGTCAATCGTTAATTTTTAAAGAACGGTTTGTAAAGCTGAATGACCACCGATTGTGAGCGAAGTTTTTGCTGGCTGTTGATGTACGAAAATTTCAGCTTCATGGGAAAAAATCCCCTGATTTTCATCATTTTCGTTGAAAGCAACCATTATGAACAAACAAAGGCGGGAGGTACTTTCGGACCGGTTCCGCAATATTGTCATAATCTATATCCCGCGGCACCACGTGCCAATATTTAATATATGTTTATTTTGTTGGTTCCCCGCGCGCGTCACTCGGCGACCGTTTGAAAATAATTTATTACCTTTGAATACAATTGCAACTTGGTTCGAGCCAATCAAAAATTTATCCAACCAGTGGAAACATATTTACAATTCCGACCCAAACAATGTCCATTAATTTCGATTCGATTCAATTGTTGCTTCTGCGCTCCCATACATATGCCGTGTACATTTTTGAGTTCCCACGAATTTTGCACGGCGTGAATCCCCATCGGAAACGCGCTTATTATCAAATTTTTGAATGCTTCGTCGGATATTATGTTTTTGTCTGGTTCCAAAAAGCTGGGTGTAATTAAAACCGGTGCAGTCAGGGTCACCTCTCCAATGTGACATCCCTACACGCACCGCCCGTGGGTTCCCATCCATATCCCACATCTCAGCAACCCGATGATGTATGAACACGTGGCGTGGCGCTCTCGCCGCCTGCGAAAAAGATTGTTTGAAACTCCAGCACGCGTAACATAGCAACAACCCCGCCCTCCCGTAGGGAAATGTCAAAGTGTCAGGCGACCTGAACCGGAGGTAAAAGTTTTCCGGGACCAACAACAACAAGGAAACTCAATTAAACACCAAATGGTGACTCTTATTAGGGCCCATATAGCCGAGGCGGTAAACGCACGGGTATTCAGCATGACCATGCTGAGGGTGACGGGTTCGATTCCCGGTCGGTCCAGGATCTTTTCGTAAAGGAAATTTCCTAGACTTCCTTGGGCATAGAGTATCTTCGTGCCTGCCACACGATATACACATGCAAAATGGTCATTGGCAGAGAAAGCTCTCAGTTAATAACTGTGGAAGTGCTCATAGAACACTAAGCTGAGAAGCAGGCTTTGTCCCAGTGAGGACGTTACGCCAAGAAGAGGAGAGAGAGAGGAGGTGACTCTTATTACAGACGGTTGGCGACTCCTCTGTGTGTGGGGGGTTCGTTTTGGTTCTTGAAAGAGAGAGGAATCCTACCTTAGCATTTTTTCGTGGCATGCTTTGAGAATTTTTAAATTAGGGAAGTTGAATATTGTTACACTAAAAAAAGGGTTGTGCAACCCATCTTGTGAGTTTGAAACTCAGTTCATTTGCTTTAGATTAGTGTCAATTGCAAATCAATCAAAAACTTCAAATTCTAATATTTAAAACAAACCATTCGAGTGAAAGGAAGTCTTTCAAGTACGAATACTAAACATATGTTGACCGTACGTAACCATATCGTGAAAACTAAACCAACCATCTGTTGAACGAAGCTCAACCAGTTCAAATAGTTGCTCATGTCTAACAGCCGACTGGATTCATAATCACAGAGTAGCAAACGTGCCAATGAACGATGTTGAAAATGTTTATATTTGCATTTCCGAATGATAAATATTTTAGTGAGCACCAATTTGATATTAACAGCATATCAAACAGCAAAATAATTACAGTTTGCAAATATGTATGCTCAATGCTCATGATGGCGAGCCGGTTCGATTGTGGAGAACATAATTTGTTGGCAACAAATCATCCATTTGCAGGGATGCTATTTCATGGAATTCCAATCGAAATATTTCCCATTAAAAGACCAAAATATGACTGTTTCAAAAGTGTACTTACCGCCCACCAGTTCCTGACCAATATGTCACTATATCCATTGGTGCAAACATAGACAGAAACGGAGACCCATCGTCCTATCCTGGATCCCTTTCGCTTCGGGCGTGCCCAAGGGAATGACGACGTAGCACTGAATTTCCCTTTTCACCGCCTTCCGATACAAATCAGCTCACCTGCACCTTCTACTACTACATGCCAGTATGGAGAATGCATAGTAGGCGCTGACATACAGAGATTTGGTTGGATGTTGCATTATCATCATAACTAGCCCGAAGCCGTAGATATCAAATCCAGTGAATTCAACTTCAACGCAACAATACCATTGAGAAGAAGCGTAGTTGAGTACACAACTGATAACATGGTTATTATCTAAAAAAGGAAGGACACTTCTGGTGCTGCTATAATCTACCTATCTATCGTTCTTCTACTATCCATTTTACATTTTCTGCCTTCAAATTGCAGTCTTCTATCTAAACATTCTTTTTTCTATCTCGAATTCAGGTATTCACGGGTGTCGCCCTATGTACTTATGCCCCATTTGACGTCGGTACCAGACACTCCTGCCATTGCATTACACATGTTTGTCACAGCAGGACAGCCATGAGACCAAGGTCAATCCAAGATTGCCATGATTCACTTTGTATTGAGCAAATACTCGGCCTGTTTTGGCAAATATTTATCATCCGATGAATTTCCTCAAAAATGTGAACATGTTTCAAAGGCCATTCACCCGAATTATCAATTCCAGCTCACCGAATTGTAAAATCAGAGCCACCAGCGGTATGCATGTAGTTCCAGTCCGGTTCGGTAGCAACGACAACGACCCGGAAAGGATAACTTCTTTCACTTCACTGCATTTCACTGACTAGTGGTGAAATTTCCACTGTTATATGTATGGGTTGCGACTGCATCATTCGGAGAACCGTGACATTTTCAACAAACAAAAAAAAATGAAAAAAATGATGACGCTGATGAAGCCAGTCATCACAATGTCAATCGCAGTCAACGACCGCTGATGAATGCGAGCGAATCATTTTTGAGCCGAATTCCGAAGAAATTTCAATTTTCAATAAGTTTTACAATAATCGCAACGGCAATCGTCAAGCGAGGCCTACAGTAGTGTATCTGCACAAAACCCAGTGCTGCGAGCATATAAACATATCAACAGCAGTTATACCGTGTGAAAAAAAAAACTGAGAGGAATCTCAAAATATTGATAATATAGATACTAGCGTGGTTCAAAAAATCGGTTTTGCTCCACACCGCTTAT
Source organism: Aedes albopictus (assembly GCF_035046485.1). Lineage (NCBI taxonomy): Eukaryota > Metazoa > Arthropoda > Insecta > Diptera > Culicidae > Aedes > Aedes albopictus. Next base: position 10,507,556 of record NC_085136.1, read on the forward strand.
TCGATTCGTAACCAGATTCCATGCCTTCTCCCAAAATTTGAGCTTATTTGGTTGAAAATTGAGACTGCACAAGCCCTTCAAAGATTGTATGGGAATTACTATGGGAAAACGATGTTTTTCATTCAATCGACCGTAGTATTTCCCCAAGTGCCCTAGAGCGTTAGTTGACCCTTGGTACTCCTAGGCTGCTCTATCAGCTACAACTTTGCCGAAGATCACATTCAAATCGGACGCCTCATTAATTAATTAACGATTTGTACCCAACGGGACAAACTTTAGCAATGATCCTCCAGCTTCCCAGCAGGCAACATTGCTGCATATGGCGCCAAAGATAGCACACTGAAATCATGGCTACTATGTTTCACAGCAAAATGCAGTGATGCCCACCGATTAGTTTAACCATCATGAGTAAAGATTTCGATTCTGGATAAAAATCGGTAACTAATTAATGAGGCATGCGATTTTAATGCAGTCTTCGGCAAAGTTGTAGCTGATAGAGTAACCTAGAAGTACCAAGGGTCAACTAACGCTCTAGGGCACTTGGGGAAATACTACGGTCGATTGAATGAAAAACATTGTTTTCCCATAGTAATTCCCATACAAACTTTGAAGGGCTTGTGCAGTCTCAATTTTCAACCAAATGAGCTCAAATTTTGGGAGAAGGCATGGAATCTGGTTACGAATTGAATAAGCGGTGTGGAGCAAAAACGATTTTTTGAACCACGCTAATAGATACCCACTCCTTTAGATATCCGAGGATTGTTTTGGATTGATTGATCAGGCTTGATTGCATTTGTAGACCTTCAGGCCTTTACTCGCGGACGTTCTTGGATGACCTCGACCGCGTTACATGGGGTCCGAGTGGTTCTGCAGGGAGTTTCGCAGGCATTTCAGGAAGTCTAAGAGCACTTAAGACTGGTTCCAGGGACCTTGTGGAGACGATTTTAGGAGTTTCGGAGGGTCTCAGGCAAGGTTGTTAACCGATAAATTATCGCCAGTTAACTCAACGCAAACTCGATAACGATAAAGGTTGCTCGATAATCTTTCGATAACGATAACCAAACGATAAATCAACGCGAAGATCAACGTACCTTCGATAATTCTGCGATAAATCTAGTTACCCTAGTGACGGCATCAACAACAGTCCAGATCGCGCAGAAAATTTTTCGGAGACGTTATCGAGTCGATAATTTCCACAGTTAACTGTATCGTCGATGACGTCTCCGCTTGAACACGTTATCGTTATCGACGATAAACGATAACAGACGTTTACTTTATCGCCGATAACGATAATTTATCGATTAACTCTCATGTGCTTTATACATGGGATCAGATGGGGTTTTTGGGGAATCCGGAGGCATTTCAGTAAGTTTCAGAGCATTTTCGGCGGGATTAAGAGGCGTTTCGAACGCGTTATTGAGAAATTTTCGGGGTTTCGGAGCATCTTAGGTGCGTTACATAGGGTCCAAGGGCGTTTGAAGGGGATTTTGGAGACATTTTAGGAAGTTTCAAAGCATTTTCAGAGACTCCATCATAATTTATTTTGAAACGCTCCTTAAATACTCTTTGAATTGAAGGTCTCTCGAAACATCCCTGAATCTTCCGTAATTCTTTTGAACCATTTCCTTTGATCGCCTCCATAAAGCTCCATAAAGCCCCCGAAACACACTTGGAAACCCCTTCAAATGCCCTGTGCTGTAAAATATCCCTAATACCTCCAGGAACTACCTTAAAATGTTCCTGAAACATTTTAAAACGCTCCCAAACGACTCTGAAATACCTTGCAACACCCTTTAATGGCTCATGGGATCTCCTGAATTGCCCTTAAAGCTCTTTGAAATGACCCTGAAACCCCTTAATACTATCGAAATGTCCCTGAATTTCCCGTAATCCCTTTGAAACTCTCACAAACAAACCTCTGAAACGCCCCTGTCGCCCCTTGGAACCCCCGTATTTGGTCTCTCTGGAAACCCTAAACCTCAAATTCCCAGGAGTAAGACCTTTTCTCGCGAGCTACACTCCCTTATCAATCTTTCAGGACGCGCGCCTATTTGGTGCTGAAACTGCACCGTGCTCGCGCTGTGTACGACGAGCAAGGTTTTTGGTAGATATTCTTTCTAAAATCTTTCTCTCCAAAGATTTGGTCGGAAATTTTCTCAGAAATTCTTCGGAAGATTATTTCAGAAAATCTTCCATGGCTTACTACCCTTTGAATTTCATCCGACTCTCTTTGATTGTTTATTCTTAAAAAAATAATCCAGAAATTCTCTCATAAAACCTTGAAAGAATCTCTGGATTATTACATTTATAAATTCTTCCAGGGATCAACTCTAGAATTCTCTCCATATTTTTTTTCTAGAACTCCATTCTGTCAACAAACTTCGGTCCATGGGTTGCTCCCGAAATTGTAGCATAGAGTATTTTAAAAAATCCTATAGAAATAATTTTCAGAAAATCTTCCATGAAGTTTTTCAAAAAATTTCTCCAAACATTTTTTAAGTAAACCTTGCATAGGCTGCTCAAGAAATTCTTGGATGAATTTCATCATCGATTTCGCAGGTCCCTTCATAAATTCTTTCAGAGATTCCTCGAGATATTTGTCCATGGATCGCTGTAGAAAACTTTACATGAACATTTAAGAAAAAAATCCTGGTATTTTTGCGGAAAATTTTTCATAGCTTCCTTCAAAAAATAATAAATTCAGAATTTCTTTAAAAATTCCTCAAAACTTTTCTTATTGTTGTTATTGTTATCTCTATTTAAGAGATTTGCAGCCCTAGGCTGGCTCATCTCTGAAAAACTTTTCTCTAGAAATTCTATCGTGGATTTTTTTAAACTTCTTCAGGGATTACTTCAAAAACTCCTCTAGAGATTCATTCAGAAAATTCTTCATAGATTCCCTTAGAAAATCATTCATGATTGCCTTCTAAACTGAATGCATGGATTCTCAAACTATTCCAGGGATTCATTTGGAAAATCTTCCACGAATTCCCTTGAAAATTACACAGGGATTTTCCTTCAATGATACCTCTAGGAATTTCTTCACGCGTTCTTTCAGTATTTCTTTCAAAAAACCAAATCGTCCAGGAATTTTATTTCTTCAAAAATTCCTCTAAAAATGCCTCAAGACATTCTGTTAGGCGTTCCACCAGGGGTTTCTCAAGGTGTTTATGTGTGTATTCGTTCTGGAATTTCTTCAAAAAATCCACCTTTGATTTCGTTAGTAATTTTACTTGTATTTCTTCACAGACTCCACCAAGAACGCTTTAAAACCTTTTCACAAAGATTTCTTCGGAAATTTATTTAGAAAATCCAGAAATTCTTTTATAATTATTTTATTTTTCGATAGAAATTTCGCCGTTGTGATTCCTACTGAAATTTCTTCGGAAATATCTTTATAGAATTATTCAGTATTCCTAGAACTAACACATTATTGTGCAGAATAGAAAAAAAAAACATCTTAATAATTTTCTAAGGGGCAATATTTTACTTATTTTCATGGAGAAGTACCATCATAAAGGCGCTTGAATTTGGGAACCTTGGGTAACCAACTCTAATTTAACCATAACAGCATTGCCCAGTACTGATCTGTAGATAGTACAATGCATTTGGGCATGGAAAATTAGAATGTTCGTCTACGCTAGGGGAAGTGAGCTTTCTAATGATAGGGTATTGTACCATTTGGGCAGCTGTACCTATTTTGGGCACTTGCCGCTATAACTAAGTCAATTTCAAACCGATTGATATGAATTTTTGTACAGAGTTGGATACTGTACGTGCCTAACTCTGGACAAAATTTCAAATCAATCGGTTTGAAATTGACTTAGTTATAGCGGCAAGTGCCCAAAATAGGTACACCTGTCCAAATGGTACAAGACCCTATGTGCTATTTAAAAAAAATGACAATTAATAACTAACATCTGTAACGCCAATCGCCAACTCACACCAAACAGTTGCACGTGTCGCTAGTTTGACCTTGACTTCTCCTAGTATGTAGCGCACTTTTCACATTCACTGCCAAAGAACTGTCCTTCCAACCAAGTAGGCGCCACATTTGTAGCGACAAACAGTTTGTAGCGTCCATGACCCAAATTACAGATGTTGCTATTCAGTGCAGTACTAGGGGTGCAGCCTGTGTAAAAAAAAGAAGCGAAATGATAGTAGGTACCTACAACAGCAACAAGCTTCTCTGGCTGCGTCGTCGTGCCTGAAGTGAGTTCCACGGGTTGTGAAATATGTAGGTATGCAGTTTATGATTCTTTTGCATGTGCACCAGAGATATGTATGATGCAAAGAGTTGCTCTCATATGGGGTCATCACTTATGGCGATATGGTTGGAAGAGGATTTTTTTCCCCACTTGAAACTCGTCATCATCAACCATATACAAAGTCGTCAGCTGTGCTGTTTGGGGAATTGGTGTTTGATAAGCTTCCGAACTAAAGCAATCTGGTGCGAATGCAATTCTACCCTTTACGCTTCAGTAGTCGCGCAGTAGTAGCCGACCGCGCGACTGTCGGAAGGTTAATGTGGGTTCCATGCTCCAGTAAAACATATGGGAACGTTCGCATATTACATAACGCTAGGATGGAAGGGAGGGGGTCTACCGCTGTGTTACGCTCCATATAAAAAAATAAAAAAAATGCCATACAAAAATTGTTACGAGGCGGAGGGAGGGGATCCAAAATTGAGACATTTTGCGTTACGTAATATGCGAATGAACCCTATATTCGATTAAGATATCTTTGAAGTTGATGCTTAATTTATAATTTTAATAGTGAGAATAGTTCATGTTGAGTTTGGAAATCGGAAATGACCTAAAGAAAGCAAGCATTTGCTTATGGACCTATTTGACCCCAATCTTCCCTACCCTCTGTTCCACTATCAGAAGGATGATGAATCTCTGTAGGTATTTATGCTCCGCCGGAGAGTGTGCCGCATACGACTGCATCTGGGAGTGCATTTGCGCCCATCTTAACGAACCGTATACATCAGTACTACTAGGTACCAACCCACATTCTTCGTCAACTGTGTGTAGTTAGTGTGTAGATACTGGCAGCTCTATCGTTCGTGCTTGATGACATTTTTATGACTGGCTGGCTACACTACTGAAGGACTCGCTGGTGCTGCTGCTGCTTCTAGTGGTTTTATCAGATGGACCACTTAAGGTTCTCTCATTTGGAAAATGGAATATCCTTTGAACGAAGTGGCTTGGTAGATTGACACACGCAGAAAAATGTGACTTAGTTTTACAGTTGTCGTGTACCCAATGTTTTTCAATGTATATACACTTAAACCTCCATTTGAGTAAAATCTATTTGAGTCCCTCCATTTAGGTAATGTTATCTAAATGGAATCTGATTATGCTCAGAGCAGTTGAAGTGTTTTAGATTAGGGATAAGGTTGGTGTAATATCTCCTGGCTATATATGACTACGACTCACATTATCTGGTCAAAAACCCCACAGAATACACTCGTAAGATTCTCTTCATTATAGTACGTCCATCTCCGTACAGGTACTCTACTCCACTGCCTCGCAACCTGACACACACCAACATCAGGATACCACAGTTGGTTTAAAAGAATTTAGTTACGAGTGGAGTTAAGGAGAGTTCAGGGCGTTCTCAGGGGGGAGCAATGAGGGGGGATGGAATTGGTTTGGAACTGTATACGGTTTCCTAAGAGCTTTCTTGAGCATAAGTTATCGAATCTACATGCATAACTTGTGTGATTAAATGATTGTATAAAAGTCACCCGAGCAGAAGAAAATATCAACAGCATAATAAAATATGATATTTTGGTTTAATTACTGTGTAATGGAATCAGTTATTTTTATGTAATTAGCATAACATATTATGTTATAAACTTGTCTGTCATAAGCGGAAAAATAACAAATATCATAACCAAAAAATGTTCTTGGAAGACTTATTCCATAAAATATGTTTTGTTAGACCTATAGCAACTTAATAACAGGAAATTTGTGAACTTGTTACTGTTGTGTTATTGTTCATTACATATTTGTACATTCTCTATAGTAGAATAATAAATAAACTTGTTCTACAGCAAAATATATTATTCAAATATCATCATGTGGATATTACCCAATAACTTGAACATAACAAAACAAGATTTCAAAACAAAACATGTTATTGCAAAGATATTTTTTAATAAGTTAACAATTACAAATTATGATATAAGAACAGGCTTTGGGATTCTGTTGTTATCAATTTGCTATTCTCCTCTGCTCGGGCATGCTTACACCGCCTCATGCAACTTTTTGCTGACAAGTGGTAAATGCAATGTATGTTTAAGAATCTCTAAGAGCTCCCTTGAGTATAGGTCATCTGATCTACAATCGTTAACAGTTTGCAACGTCTTGAATCCTTCTGAAACCACTTGAAACGTTGAAGAAACGCTTTGAAGCGCCGCTGAAATCACCCCCCCCCCCTTAACCCCCCTCAAAATCCCCTTTAACCCCCCTGAGACCCTCCAAAACCCCCGAAAACGCATGCGTAACCCGTCAAAAATCCTCGGAAGCTTCTTAAAACGCCTTCAAAATCCCCCTCAAACCCCTTCGGACACTATGTATCGCACCTGAGACCCTCAGATACCGCCAAAATCGCCTACGTAACGCCTGAGTAATGCCTTTGAAACTAGCTAAAAATCATCTGAAGCTGTCTGAAATGCCATCGCAATCCCTAAAAAGTCCACTCGGACCCCATGTAACGCAGCTAAGACCCTCCGGAACTCCCAAAAACGCCTACGAAACGCCTGAGTAACGCCTCTGAAAATTGCCAAAACCCCTCAGAAGCTTTCTGAAATGCACTGGAAATCCTCTTAAAACCCCTTTAACCTTATGGGATCTAACGCAACTGAGACCCTTCAAAACTCCCTGAAAATTCCCTGAAACCCCCCTCCGTTTCTCTCCTGAAACTCCCATGAAATATCTCTGAAACCCCGCATGGCCCCCTTTAAATCTTCAGGTCACTCGCCATTCTTAAACTTCTTTGCAATCTTCAAATCCATTTAGGTAATGAATTTAGGTTAAAACTCTATTTAGGCAGTCCCGACTCGTTACCTAAACGGAGGTTTTGGTGTAATAAAGGAAGATTTATTTACTGAGAATGATCACTTTGTTCTTCTTATTCTATATTTTCTAATTGTCAGAACATCCCAGCTGGGGCAGAGCGTGATTATCAGTGATCTTTGAGCACTACCCCAGACTGAGAGTTTCATAGTCATGTAAAAAAAGAAATTCTTTCAAATAAAAGAAATATTGCAGGGACTCTTTAATAAATTCGTCCTGGGTTTTTTTTTCAGAAATTCTTTTCAAATTGGCCCTAAAATTCCCCCAGGAATTCCTCATCTTTTTCTTCTTCTTTATGGGTCTACATCTCAACTGGGACTTGGCCTGTCTCTCTCCAACTTAGTGTTCTTTTGAGCACTTCCACAGTTATTAATTGGAGGGTTTTCTTTGCCAGCCATTGCATGATTTTGTATATTGTGAGGCAAGTACAATGATACACTATGCCCAGGAGAATCGAGAAAATTTTGCCAACCGGAACGGTAATCGAACCCGCCGTCTCCGGATTGGCGATCCAAAGCATTAACCACTAGGCTAACTAGAGGAAATCCTTAACGGCCTCTTAAAAATATATTTCAAACATTTGTTCGGAAAATTTCTCCGTGAATTCCGGAAATAATACTTCACTCGCGGTTCCTTTAAAATTATCCAGAAGAATATTTTGGACTTTATTTCTCCGAACACTTAACCAGAAATTCATTTGGAAGAATTTCCATGCATATCTCCAAAAACTTCTCCGTGGGATCTAGTAAAAAATTCGCCGAGTATTTCGTAAGAAACTCCTCCGGTTATTCCTACAGAAACCATCCTGGATTTTTTTTTAATATTTCCTAAAACGTCATTGGATATTTTTCAGAGAATTTCATCAGGAACTCTTTCAGGGATTTCTTTTTCATAGTTTCTTTTAGAATTTTCTCTTGAAGAGAATGGTCCGAATGTATTTCTTTCTGTGTTTATGGAGGAATATTTAGAAATTTATTCTAGAATTGCTAGAGATGAGTCAGCCTCGGGCTGAAAATCTTTTTAATAAAGACATCTATCTATTTATCCATCTATATATCTATCTATCGAAAAATTTTACTAGAAAAGCGCCTACGGGTTTTCTCAGATGATCTTCCATGCATGCTCAAAGATATCCGTACCAAAATTCGATCAAGTAATCATCCACGGTTTTCTTCATGAAATCTAGAAAAGTCCAAAAAATTTCTTGAAATTGCCCCAAGGATTTTTTTAGAGAACATTTCACAATCTCCTTCAGATTTTTACCAAAGCTTACTTAAAAATTTCTTACAAGAATTTCTTTAGACATTTTTCTGGAGATTTCTTCAGAATTTCTTTATGAGATTCCTCTTTAAGCTTATACAAGAGCTCCGTTCAGTCATTCTTTATGGGTTTCTTCCAACATTGCTCCATGGATTCCTTCAGAAATAACTCTATTTATTTGATCTTAAAGACCCCCAAGGTCCCTTTCAGAAAATCTTCCTGCGGTTCCTCCAGAAAACCTTTCAGAGATTTTGAAAGAATTTTCTGCAGTGCTTTTCTCAAAACATGATTAACGAATTTCCAAGAAATTTCATTTAAGACTTGTTTTGGGATGATTTGTATGGGTTTATTTGCTTTTGAAATTCTTCTAGAGATTCATTTAAAAAATATCTTCGGAAATATCTCCAGAGATTCCTTCATTAATTCCTTCAAAGAAAATTTTCCAGAGACTCCTTTAGAGAATCGTACAGGTATGTCTTCAAGAAGACCACCAGGGATTTATTCAGGAATTGCGTTTAAAACTCTAATGAAAGTTTTCGCAGGAATGTGCCCAGAAATTTCTTCACGGAATCAGTTTAAAATACTGAATCAATTTCTCCAGAGATTCTTGCATTATTACTCTCAGTGATTCAGACAGGAATTCCTTAGAGACTTTCTTCAGATAATCCTCCATATGTTTCCTCAGAAATATCTCTCAAGATTTCATTTCTTCTGAAATCCACATAAAAATTTCTCAATCAAATTTTGTAGGAATTCCTGAGATATTTACAGAGCTTCTACTGAAGGTTTCTTCAGAAATGCCTTCACAAATTCTTCCAGAGATTTTTTAAAAATCTGATTCGAATAACATCACAAATATTTCCAGGAACTTTTTAAAATTTGAAGGGTTTCTTCAGACTTCTTCAAAAGTGTTTCCACTAAGTTTTTTTTCAGAAATATCTCTAAACTTTATTATTGACTCCGCAAATTCTTCTAGAGATTCCTCCAATAAATCCTTGAGACATTCCTTCAGACGTTTCTACAGACACCTGCACGGTTTTTTTTTTTGATTGCTTATGCGGTTTCGTCAGAAATATCTCCTGGGATTCCTCCAGGGACTCTTGCAAGAATTGTTTTAGATATTCCTCGTGGATTTTTCTCAAGAGTTTTTTTTTTTTTCAAAAATTAAACAAAAAAAATCTGGAACCATACTTGAACATGTCCCTAAAGGAATCCCTTTGAAAATACTGGTGATGCCTTTCAGGATTCCCAGAAGCAATTCTTGAACATTTTCTGAAGAGATTCCAGAACGAAAATTCTCAAAACAATTTCTGAAGTTATCTTCGGATGAATATCTGAGAGAAGAACTGTAGAAACTTTAAATACACTTGCTCCATTCATGGAAAAACACACCAGACACTTCTGAGAGAACTTCACGTTATTGCAAGGAAAAATTTCTTGAGAAATTTTGTGAAAATATTCGTAGGTCATTTTTTTTTTGAATATTATTTTGAAAATGTTTACAGAAATTGCAAACAAAGGTACTGGGAAAATTCCTAAAAAAAATCCTATGAATACCATATTGAATTTTGTACCGACATCGTGGAATTTCGGGTCTCCAGTGTTGATTTCCGCACAAAATTTGTCAACCATGCTTAATCAAAAATCGCCGCAGTTTGAGGGGCTTGGTTCAGTTTTTTATACGGCCAATTCTACCGGTGCTGGTCCGGATCACTGAAATGTCCACAACTCCGGAACGCATTGACCGATTCGGAGCATTTTTAATAGCAATCAATGTGTTAAAATTCCGGTTCGCATCGTGCAATAATCCAAAAACTCGGCCAATGGGAAGTGCCTTAAAAGCGAGTGACCTTTTCTGCGCACAGACATACATACATACACACATACAGACATCATCTCAATTCGTCGAACTGAGTTGATTGGTTTATGTGACTTGACCCTCCGAGCCGTCCATCGAAAAATCGTTTTTTGAGAGCTATAGCCTTTCAGTACACTTTGGTGTACGAGAAAAGCAAAACCTGAGAAAATCAAAATGTATTGACATTTATCGGAAAATGACTCCCGAAGTCGTTTTAATCTGTTAAACAAGACGCACGACAACACCTTGTATACCGACAGAATGACAGGTAAAGATCTGTAATTTCCAGACGGTAATTTGTGCCTTTACTGAAGGTGACGGGTTTCATTTCCGACAACACTTAGTAGTGACCTTTAAGCGGCGCAGTCTAGTGTTGCACATCTTTGACAATTACGGAAATCCTCTGCACATCGTTCCGATTCATATTTATAAAATGGAAATTCGTTTCTGCACGATATCTTAGAATCGGATTTTTTACACAGAAGTCTTCCCCCGTGTGAAAAGAAAATCAAGTGTACCGAAAAAGCGTCGAGAAGGTCGAAAAGATTTTAATTATGCGAAATAAATGAAAGAAGCCCGTGTTGTCGGTCTGTGTTCAATTGAAAAGCATGGAAGGGGAAAAAAGTTCTCCGTTCACACCACATCCAAAAAAAGCACCGTTCCTTCTCTGGCAACTGAAAGAAGGAGCTTTTTGTGAGAAGAAAGCGACCCTCCACTCCAATAGCAGTAGCAGCAGTAGCAGTCGGAAGTAGCAACATAATCCTCCGAAATGTAATTAAAAAGTTGAGCTCTCGAGCCGTGGCGGAGGCGAACGAAAAAAAGTCCTCTTTCAAAACTGATGAATGAGTAGCAGTGCCTGTCAGCGAGTGAATGAAAACAAAAACCTGACTGGGCTCTTAAGGGTGCTTGGGAGGTCAGAGTCGAATTTGAGCTATTTTTTCCAGGCGTTTCGAGTCAACCGAGATAATGAATATTCTGTATGATACACAGAGCAGAAGGTAATATCACAATCCCTTTCTGCAAGATCAGGTAAAAAACATCGTTATCAGTCAAATTGCTCCCAAATCCGGACCTGTTATCCTCAAGAAACGTCTCTCACCTTCCATAGAATCGCAACGAAGAAATCATGACGGCGACTGATTTTTATTTGATGACTTACAAAGTACCTACCTAGGTCCTAGGCCATGGAACGTCCGCGTCGTTAAGCTCAGTTGCAACTGCTGTGGAGTTGGAGCAACCGTCAAATGAATGGCAATAATTTAGACAAGCTCTATCACAACTATTTCTTTCACCTGAAGTGGCCCGGCTTGGAGCTCGGCGACACCGAGTTTAACGAGTGTTACAAATTCTTACCGGTCGGTCCGACCGAGGAAAATGTGAAATTTTCCGAGGGAAGAAAAAAAAAAGACCGACCGCCTGGAGGCCTGGAGGATTCGGTAACGATCCTAGGGGAAACTTTTCCATAGTTCTTGTGAAACGGCGCTCACGAAAGAACACGGCAGATAGTTTGTGAGAGGGTTGAAGAAAACTTGTGTCCTGGATGTCCAGAAGCCATTCACCAGAGGCGATGGACGGACGAATCGCTTAAAAGTTAATCCGAAAGTTCTGAGAAGAGAAGGAGAAAAAAACTTTAAGGCAAATATGCGCGAGTTCTATTATACATTCAGCAAATGCCAGGTGGGGGTGGGAGTCAAATGCTAGGCGCCAGGATCGGGATTGGAATGAATCTTGCAAACCAAGCTGACCACATAGTTTTAGAAGGGAAGAGAAATAAAAGTTCTTTGGGATGATAGTAGTGGTTTGGTAGTTGCTCCGAGGGGAACATGATTTTCTAAAGGAAAAAAAAAACTCAAGAAGTTTATTGCGAAAAAAACTAAACCTAGCTGAATTCAAAAGAAATGCCAAAGCAATTTATTCAATTCATATTCTAGCTTATAAATAAATACAAAAACAATATAATCAAAACTTATTGATAATAGCAAATTAAAATATATCAAAGAATATTGGCATTGTAAAATGTGTTGAAAAATGCATAAATGTTGAACTTTCCAACATTCTCATATAAGTTTTGACGTAGGACTACGTCTTTAGTAATATTACATACTAATGACGGTAACTATGGCAGCGGCGGCCAGGGGACGTTCACAGGGGTGAGCAAAAAGTTTCAGTATAATACCAGGACATCTCAGAGGCGTTTCAAGGAGGTTCCAGGGATTTTTAAGAGCGTTTCTGGAGGCTTCCAGGTGGCCTCAGGAACGCTTTTCAGGAGGTTTCGGGGAAGTTTCGGAGGATATCAGGGCGTCTCAGCATTTCAGGGGGCCTCAGAATGTACCAGGAGCTCTCAATGACATTTAAAGGGATATCAAGGTCATCTCAGAGGGTTTCAGGGGGTTTTCAGAAGCCTTCAAAGGATACTGAAGGGGCTTCAGGGGAGTTCACCCAATTAACACTTGTAATATAAGAGTCACGGCGGCGCAGTTTTTTGTTGCGCAGAAGTCACTGCGACTTACTTCCTGTTTTGATTTGTTAGAAGTAAGTCACAGTGACTTCTTCGTAACAAAAACCTGCACTGTTGTGACTCTTCTGTGACAAGTGTGTTACTTAGGCCTACAGGTCTCAGGAAGTTGCAAAAAGGCCGCAGGGACGCTTCAATTGGTGTCGGGGGGTTCCGTAGAAGTTCCAGAGGGCCTCAGTGGCATTTCATGGGGTATCAGGTGATGTCAAAAGCGTATCAGAGGGTCCCATGGGGTTTCAGGGATACCATATGATTTCAGAGGCATTCAAATGGGTCTCAGGTTAGTCTCATGTAGTTTGAGTGGGGGATTCAGGCTGTCTCAGGGGCATCAGTTGGTCTCAGGAACATTCAGGAGATTTCAGGGAATACCAAGAGGTCTCAAGGGTGATTCAAAGGGGTCCCAGGAGGCTTCAAGTTGTACAATGATTCACTAATTCATTTATTTATGTAGTATTGAAGCGTTGTTACAATTAAATTGAATCAACAACTCCTCTCCACAACCTGGTCCGTCCATCTTGCACGCTGCCTTCCAGGTCTTCTTGTACCATCCGGATGTCTTGCAAACACCAGCTCTGTAGGGTTCTTGTCCGGCATTCTCACAACATGAACTGCCCATCCTTCCAACTTTTGGGACCTTCCAGATGCTAGGTTTGCCGTAGAGTGCAGCGAGCTCTTTCTTCATTCTTTGCTGGGATCTCAGGGTGCTTTGGGGAGTCTCAGGGCGTTTCAGGGGGCATTAAGAGACTTCAAAAATCGTCTCATGGGGTTTGAAGGGGTTTAAGGGGCTCCCGATAGTCTCAGGGGTATCAGGGGGTATAAGGAGGTCTCAGGGAGTTGCCAGGAGGACTCTGGGACGCTTTAAAGAGTCTCAGAAGGTTTCATGGAAGTTCCAAAGATTCTCAGGGGCATTTCAGGGGGTTTCAAGGGTACCACACTAGTAGATTCTCACACCCCCTGAGACTCTTTGATCTCCTGGTATTCCCTGATACCCCTTGAGTCCCCCTGAATCACGATGAGACTTTTTGAATGCCACTGAAACCTCACGGTACCTCTGAACCTCCCTGAAACGCCCCCGAGACTCTGAAACGCCTCTGAGACGACTCTGAGACCACCTTGAGCATCCCTGAAACCCACCAGTCCCCCTTGAAATGTCCCTGAGATCTCCCTTGAAACCTTCTGAAGCGCTTCTTGAGGCCCATGAAGTCCCATCTCTACACACCACGACGATTTCAGCAAAATTTGAAATCTTACGGCATAATTTGCTGAAGATCAGCAAATATTTTGCTGAAACTTTCAGCTTGGCAAAATTCAGCAAAAGTATTTAGGGTACATTAAACCAACCCAGACAACCAATTTATACGTATAATTAAGTTTATGTTCATGTTATACGTACTTTTATGCGTTAACGTTACATCGTATAAGATGCAGTAAAAGTGCCTTATGCATACAAAAGTGGAGGCGCTATACGTACATTGACGGAACAATAATAACGCTATACGACTTGAAGCGATATCTTATGCGATGCACCGTGAGCACTATTGCGACGTAATTCAGCATCGTATGCGACTTTATATTCGAAAAAAAAAAACAATTCTTGTCAGCTCAATATCGAACTAATGACCTTTGGATTGTTGAGCCACACTTCGCACTTAACACCAAACGCTACTTATGAAATAAGTTGATTAATTATCATGATATTCACCTTAGTATTTGTTGGAATGCTCTGGTTCACTTGCGCTGTGCGTGTTTGGCAGACTATCTGGAGTTAAAACACTACACCTCTCTGGCAAGCACCTCCCATTGTTGATTATCAAGCCAACAAAACAAATAATGATGGCTTTGTAACAACAATTATGGCTGTTCACCTTCTTGTAGCATTTTGCCACTGCTTCTACAGTCCAACAGCAACTCTTTCATTGTTATCTCATATAAAATCGCATTATGTCAACATAAACACTTCTGGCTTATGCGAATTTGTATGCACACTTTAACGAGTTTATTTGTACTTTTATGCGATTTCATCCAAACACCAATGCGAGTTAAACATTTACATGCGAATTCATTTGACGCTTTGCGAGTTTACTCGCACGCTTTTAAGGTTCATCGTAATAAAACATCAAAATATCATCTACTACGATGTGCTCATACCAAATAAAAGTTGATTTGTATTCTTATAAGACTTCACCTGATACGTCGTAATAAGTTCAAAAAATATCATCATATGCGATAAATATTGTTAATCCGCTGTACATATATGCGATACTGACTTAAAATAGTACTTTATATGATGTACAGCGTGGCTTCTTATGCGACTCCTGGTTGTCTGGGAGCACCATACACGGTTCAACAATACCGCATACTGTTCGAATTGTATCTTGAATGGGTGGTTAAGCACGTCTTATGGTTATCGTTTATGCGGGTGGAATCCATTGAAACCCTCTGAAGTGTTCCTGAAGCCCCTAGAATACCCGTGGAACCCCCTGAAACTCTCTGATACGACTCACAGACCTTCTTGAATGCTTCAGAGGTCTCCTTGTACCCCTGAAAATCCCTGGGACTCCCTTGAAATGCTCCTGATATCTCCTGCTACCTCCTGTAATGCCCCATAAATGCCCCTGTGACCCTATGGAACTCCTCTGGAAACCCTTGAGACCCCTTGAAGCATCCCAGAGGCCACCTTAAACACCCCTGAAGCCCTATTTGACCCCCTTGAAGGCGTCTGAAAACCTCCTGAAACGCTCCTGAGATCTCCGGTTCCCCCTGACACTCCCCGAAACGCCCCAGAGACCTTCTGGAATTCCCTCAGATCGCCCTGAGACCCCATTAAGCACACCTGATGCCCCTTGGAACCTCCCTGAGACCTCTTGAAATGCCCCTTATACCCCATCGGACTCCTTCGAAGGCGTTTGAGAATCCCATGAAACGCCTCGGAGATGTACCTCCCTGACACCCACTGGGACCACCTGATACGCCCCTCATATCCCTTCGGATTTCCTTGAGGGTCTCTGAAAATTCCTTGAAATGGCCATGAGACCTCCAGGTACCCCTACAAAACCCACTCGGACCGCTTGGAACGGTCCTGAGATCTACAGATACCACCCTGAAACCTCCTGGAATCCCCTTGAAACGCCCCAGAGATGTCCGATACCCTCTAAAACTCCCTGAAACGCCCCTGAGACCCTTTTAAATTCATCTGAAACCTCCTGAAACTTCTTGAAGCGCCCATGAGGGCGCCTAAAATGCCCCTGAAACCGCATCGGACCTCCTTGAATGCCTCTGAAAACCCCCTGAAACGTCTCTGAGATCTGCAGGTGCACACATAAAAAAATACTGACTTTGGAAATGGTTTACCGTTATCTTAACCACAGGGCGTTCGATAAACATTTTTCTGGAAGGTATCAGTAAAGTAAGTCAATTTGACGAATCTTCAGTAAAATGTTATCGTTTATCTGTTAAACTTTTCGAGCATCAGCAACTAAAAAACAGTTAACCCAGACAATCAAGAGTCGTAGTAATTTTTAAAGCTTGTGCAAGGTATCTAGTAAAGAAGGTATTCTCGGATGATTTCTTAGAGTGATCTTATGAGTATTTTCTTAAAGTGTCCTAAAGGATCCCGGAGGTATTCATGGAGGAATTTCTGGAGGAATTCTTGAAACAAAAAAGGATTTGAGAATCCATGGGGAAATTCCTGGAAGAATTCTTCGAAGAATTCCTGAATAAGTTCCTGGAGGAGTTCCTGATTCAATTTCTGTAGGAATTCTTGGTAAAATTCTTGTCGAATTCCTGGAGAAATGCCTGATAGAAATATCGGAGGCATCCCTGGAATATTTTTTCGCAAAATTTCTAGAGGATTTCCTGCAGGTTCTGGAGGAATTCTTCGAGTAATTTCTAGAAAAATTCCTAAAGGAATTCTGGAAGGCATTCCTTGAGGAATTCTTATTGCAATTCCTGGACAATTACTTGGAGGAATTCCTGGAGAAATGTCTGAAGATCTTTTTGGCAGAAGTCTTGGAAGACTTCCTTGAAACATTCTTGTGGAGGAGTTCTTGGGTATTCTTAGAGAAATTCTTTGTTGAGTTCTTGAAGTAATTCCTGGAAGGATTCTTGTAGGAGTTTTTGGTAGAATTCTTGGAGGAATTCCTGGATGAATTTTCGAGGAATTTCTTGAGAAATTTCTGGATGGAATTATTGGCAGGAAATCTTGGAGGAATTCCTGAAGGGATTCTTTGAGGAATTCTTGGCGAAAGCCTTGAAGGAATTCCTGAAGGATATTGTGGAGAAAGTTCTGGAGAAATTTTTGGAGAAATTTCTGGAGAAATGCTTGGAGGAATTCCTAAAGGAATTTTTGAGGATATGCTAGATAAATTTTTTAAGCACGGTGGATTGTGGAGGAATTGTTGGATGGGTTCCTGGAGAAAATTCTCGACAGAAGTCTTGGAGTACAACAGAATCGTGAAAGTATTTTACTGATAGAGTAAAGAGAAACAAGATATTACTCTCCACACTTCGAAATACTATGAAGATTATTTGTATGCTAGTGGACGCATAAATAACAACACAAATAGATGAATATTATGGGAAACAACAGAAATAATCGTGACAGATTTACACCGATAAACCAAAGATATACAAGAGCATGCTTGTAAAGCATGAAGGTCAACATTCCAGAATAGTTTGGATGACCATGGTCACCAAGTGAATGTTGCTAAGTTATCAGAATTGCACTTTGAGGCTCTAAGAGTACAGTAGATTATATTCAATAAAAATAACTAAAGATTTACAGATAATGCGACCGATACATCTAAATACATCGGGGTCCATTTATGTGCCAGTGGACCCCCAACTAGCAACACATATAGATACTCATAATATTATAAGTTACAACAGACACAATCGCGAAATAATTATGCCGATAGAGTGAAGAGAAACATGAGTAGAGCCTATAGATTTCAAGGCCTCAATTCCAGAATAGTTTGGAAAGCCTGGAATATCCCATGAGTGTACCAAAAGTATTATAGTTGTGCACTGAGGCTCCATCAGCAGTGTAGACCTAATTCCAAGGATATTTTTCACAAGTAAAGCATGGTGCAGTATGTAGATACTATAACCCAAACTTTAAAGTCTATTGAAGGCCATTTCACGGAATGTCCAAATGCCATAATATCAAGTTGCTCATATCATTGCGAGGTCTAATGGGTATTAACTGGACTTAATTTAATGAACAGAGTGAACACAAATGACGGTAGATTCAATAGATCTTAATAAAATTAATTCCAGAGTAGTTTGGATTACCTAGATCACTCAATTCATGGACCATGAATTTTCAAGGGGTGCTTTGAAGGCTTTTTGAGTACCATAATCTACACAAACTTCGGAGTACTTTGGAGGCCTTACAATAAATCTGGGTGGAAAACTTCAACAGACTTCGATGGATAGTGATACATTGCATGTCAAGGGCCAGCCAAAATCTGAAACTCGGGTCAAAACTATAATTGATAAGCAACACGATGAAATTTGAGCATAATGTAGAACTAGAAGCCACGGCTACTAGTAAAAGAAGGTGCAAAGGGGCAGGTACCATGCATTTCTTAGCACAACTGTTCCAATTGACTTCAGAAAAAAACTCCAGGGTAAAAGGTTTTAAGCAAGAGAAGGTATTGCATTTCTACCAAAAAAAGATCATCCCGGGTGTTTACGGATTAATCGTCAATCTGTACAGCTCCTCTCTACAGGACTGCAGGATTGATAATGTGCCCACGCCAAACTTGCACAGCGCAAGTAAAGCAAACGCATTTCCATAAACTTTTAGATGAGTTAGAATGTCCTGATAAGTAATCAGCCTGTTTCATTAGAAATTATTGGTATTAAGTGAAAAGTACGGCTCGCTTATCCATCAGATGTGCCAAAAATGTTTGTTTTTCGGAATATTTATTGAGTCGCATGAGATCCAACATTATATCGTAATAGTGCACACTGAATATCGTATAAGATAACGATTCAAGTCATACAGTAATATTATCGTCCTGCTAATGCACGTATATCACCTCCACTGTTGTACGTATAAGGCACTTTTGATACATCTAACGCGATGTAACATTTTGATTGTCAATTAGTCTTGTAGAGGTTTTAGAACCGTTATAAAACCAAATACCTTTTATTTTGGTTTTATGATGATTTTAAGAACTTCTTCTGGTCCATTTTACAAAAAAAATATACTTTAGACTTGACTGTATAAAAGACCGTATAACACGGTCATAAACTTCATTATACAGTATGCGGCAGGAAAAAATGCGAAAGTGTTTTTCAACTTCAAACCTTATTTTCGTCCATTTGACATTAACCAATCTATGTTTCAACGTTCCATGATCTATAATAGGCTAGTTTTCTGAAAAGTTAATTAAAAAATTTCCCATTTTGGTCACTAACCTTTACAGGGCGGCGCCTGAAGATGAAGATAACCAGAATTTTCAAACCGCAGAAAATCACACAGGTCGCTGAATTTCGCATCTGATAAAACAAAATTTTTGATTTTCTCTACAATATCATCAAATATATGTACTTATTTCATCTGGTAAGTGAAACTACATGGCTCTGGATCAGTGTGGTCTGGTTGTTCATCGAATTTGAGCTAATTTTGTTACTGTTATAGTCATTTTGTTTAATGACCATTGGGCGCGCAGTTTATTGATATCCGCTTATTAGGCCTACATTATCACTTGTTAAACATCAAATATGTTCATTTTTATTTTTCAGTGCTAGAATATAGACATTGACTGATACACTGTCATGAAAAAATAGTCATATGTATTCCATATTTAGCATGTAATAGTGCCTTGAACTTTTCGCATTTTTTCCTGCCGCACCCTGTACGTACAAACGGATTGTTTGGGAATAGTATAGTATACTGGAAGGACTTTATCACAAAGTAAATGGTGAACTATAAGAATCTCCTCACATAGCTTTTCAGTGATCGCTGTCGTCTCAGGTCACAAAGTACGGCCAGTCTATCCCGGCGTTAACAGCTTCCTCAGCATTTCTATTGGGTGGTGATGTCGCAAGCATCTGCTAGTGTGAAATGCTTTTTTTCTACTTGATAGAGGTGATATTTTTAGGACACTATAATGCTCGTCGTTGGATGACTCTGTATATCATGTTTTATTCAAATAGCAATAGCCAAAGTTGACATGCAGTCAGTGGTTCCACCAAAAACAAAAACTAAACTCCTCAAAGGAACCAACACGGCCAACTCAGTCAACCAACGCCGCCACCTCGCCACCACGATTGGCCCGTGGTTCATGTTTAAATAATTGACGTTCGCCGAATTGATCCCTTGGTGTCAAGAATGGAGGAGAAATGAGGAAAAACCATCATCAACACGGTCCCTTATATTGGAAAAGTTGTTCGGTGTTAAATTAGTGATACATTTTCCCGTTGGTGGAAACATTCAATAAATCGTGACGATGGAAAATTAACTTTGCGGCGGAGTTTTGATTTTATGCTCGCGAGTTTTGCTTTCGGTGGTGGGGGTGCTGGTAAATTAACTGGTTTATTTTCGAATGGCTTTCGAGAAGTTGTAATGTTTGTTTATATGAGTTACTCATATTATGTAGTTGGTCAATATCTACTAAAGCCTTCAGTACACGCTTTGCCAAGTGTGCAAACTTTTCCGCAAGGTGTCAGAACTTTTCGTGGAGCTAACATCAACTATGACTACTACTGGATGGTGATCAAATTGAGCTCAAAACTCCCCGTCACCAACAATGTACGGTACCGACGGCTGCCCCTGGTGCAACCTGGAGCGAGTGATGCAATCGGATACAGCACAAACCTTATGCCACCTGCCGAAATGTACAGGGATTAGTATCCAAGTTCAGTGAAAGGTGGAACTGGTACTTTGACAAACACCAATGACTAAGTCCAACTCCTTGAATGAGTAAAGACTATTTGTCTACACCGATCAATTTTAGAAACTACAAGGTTAAATGAAAGAATATTACTTCAACACTACAAAAAGTGACAAGTAAAATAAGGAAACTACCAATCATCTTGAGTCGAATTTCAGCCATTGGAGAATCGTCGAACGAAGGTTTGATCATGGAACAACTTTCCAACTTTTCCGTGTGATTTCTCGAATTCCTACATTCAGCACATCTTGTTCTACAGCAGGGGTTCCCAACCTTTTTGAGGTGGCGAACCCCTTTAAGCTTTCTCGAAACATGTACGGCCTAATGATAATTCTGGAGCAACATTTGAAAAGGGCCCAAGAGGCCTTGTGTCATTTTTCTAAAACGCTCCGTAGGGAATAACAGCAGCCCGTCCACGCAAATGAACACCATTATCCGAAAGATCAATGTTTGCTCTATCTGATAACGGTCTTAGTTTTTGTGAATAAGCTGAGGGGGGCTCAGGAGCGACGTGTGAAGTCATTGTTTACCAATGCTTGTATGCCCTTTTCAAATGTTGCTCCAGAATTTTTAGAAAAAAAAAATGAATTAAATGAACGACACCGAGTCTTTTGGGTACAGTGATGTAGCCAGGAATTTATTGTGGGAGGGATTTTCGACGATCAATGATACATTTTTTTATTCAGCACTCTTGTTTCGTAAACAATGATGTCATGTACATTCAATTTGAGTCGTAGCTGAAAAATAGCGGCGCAGCCGAAAATTTTTTCTTCTGAAGGCATTTTATACTGAAAATTTGTTCCTCAAATTGTGGCTTTTGGGGGTGGCGGTATACAAAATTGAAAATTAATATAATTTGCACAAAATAGAATAAAAATTTAACATTTTTTTGGTAACATCGCGGCCTTCCTGAACTGGCTTCACGCCCCCCAGGGGGCCGTGGACCACCAGTTGGGAACCCGAGTTCTACAGGCTAGCTTGGAACAGCATTCTGTCGTCCCTCATTAAAAGGAACAAGAGAGATCTAGTAGTGAAACATTTCAATTCCAGCTCAATGAACACCATCTGTTCAATAAAAATTCACTTACTATTGCGATATTCCTTCAACCGAAGAAAAGCGACCCGGTAATTAAAAGTGCTATAAGCTGATTGATGATATCTAAGATAGATCTTCTGGTCCTCTCCTTCAAAGCAAGAAGCCCGCATTTTCCCACTTGAAGAGCATGGTACAAAATGAACGGGTCTCATTGTTTTACGTATTGCTATAATATGATTCAAAAGCCGGCACATCCGTACAAAATCAACTTCTCAACTCAAAGCTTCAAGACTAACATTTTTTACATTATTCTCGATAGATGCTTTTATTCCACGTTCTTCACAATGATATCCTGCTGGAAAGTTTTTGTTCCCCATTATCGTCTCAATCTAGAATCATTCATCTGTTATGCAACCAACCAACGATGCTTTCATACTGGTGCAGAACAAAGCGCTGCTGGTGCCGTACCGTTCCCTACCATCCTCCCCACCGAATCCGATGAGTCGATATCCATCATCAATTGGCTTTGTTTGCTCAATCGCAAAAGCGAGACTCTTGGGTGGCAGCAATTGAATATGGGGGATGGATGTGGAGGAGGCGAGAATCGTGCGACTGCCACACGGTCATGAATCATAAGAAGCGAACGCCATCAATGGGAAATTCTTCACCTCCCCCTTCCGTGGAGAGGAAGCAAAATCATCTCTTTGTGCTAATTATCCGGATGTATGCTTCTCCATTGTGCTTCGTACACCACTTGTGCCAATCTGCGGGGTTTTTGTTGCAGTTTTCGGTGCTTGAAATTGGGGAGCTTTTGTTCTTGTCAGTACGGTTTTTAGCTGTGGGGCATATCACGTCAAATTCATCAAACTGTATTCTGAGAAAAACGACTCTTTAGAATTTCTTTTCAAATCTTTTTCTTTGTTTCTTTTTACATTTGCTTCATTTTGATTGGAAGGAAATTAACATTGATACACTCAAACCTCTTTATGAGTTCACTTTTTAAATATTTTTGTCGTTAGATGGCAACACTGTTCAAGTAAAACAGATATGTTCCAATTTCATGGAATGGCAGCAGACAAATAGCCTTTTTCATATTTCAATGACGACTGTTGCAACTCGTTTCGACTCACGATCATAGTATGCGTGTTACCTTCTCGCACACCTTGCAGGACATCGATGCGCATGCGAGTGGGAATTTGTTCAATAGGGGGATTCACTTAACAGCGTAAACTGATTAAACTGATTAAACGTCGCGATCATCAAGGCAATCTTCGATTATTTCATTCGCAAAATCATGAAACATTTCAAATAAGCAGAAAATCATGGCTTACGCAGCAATTTAATCTGTTTGGTGAATACCCCTAATATCTTTTTTGCGCTTGTCGATAACATTGAGATCTGAAAAATCCAATTTGACTATGACCCTGAGACATCATCCATATGTAAATGCTCTACAGCGCGTAGAACTTTTTTTGAAAATTCTGCCTAGCAATCCCCATATACCATTCATATAGGGTGACAATGGGTATTATCGGCAGGTTTGTTCTCTTCGTCATGGGGGGTTTTTGTCAGCCAAATTTCCTGAGACTTGGCCATATAATTCAGCTTAGTTGGGAAGGATTTGAGACCAACTCTGAGTTCAATAGGTTTCAAAAAACCCCCTAAGACGAAGAGAACAAAACGGCCGAGAATAGGCAATTTCCCCTACCTAAACCAATTTTTCTTTTGGGCCACCATTAAATATTGATTAAATCACCGCCTAAATGGCTGAACATTTGGTCGGCGTTAAGTCAGAGTGGACTACGCGATTTTTTGGGCACGTAAAGATAAGCGAAGGAATTCGATAACTTTAAACTTGTTGACGTTATTTTGGTGTAGATGTTTCATCACATAATAGATCTATAATATTTCAGAAAATAATGCGCTCGATTTGATATTCCAAGTGCTTACAGGACATTTTCTCAAAATCATTAAAAAACAGATGGTCCGGTCTGCCTTAACGCCGACCATTTGACAGTACTCTTACTTGTGCACCAAGGATTGTAATGAACATACGAGAGCTTTGGATTTTAGCATGTTTGAAATCTGAACTACTCTAACACTGCAGGAAGATAAGAGGACAGACGATGATCTTTATTCTGACATTTAGGAACATTTTAAATCACAGCCTGCTACAGTTCGGCCATCTTGACAACTACACATCGTCCTCGATGTGCACAATCAGTCTAACGGGGTTTTCTATGGTAACTCTTACTTGAGGACACAGTCTTCGAAGTTGTAATGTAACTGCTGTTGGTGTAGAATGTTTACCATCTGATAAGGGACTGTCCATTAATTACGTAAGGGTTTATGGGGTTGAGAAATCTTACGCTCCATACAAACATATTTGGGCTCTCATACAAAAAATCTTAAAGTCCCTTACGTAATAAATGGACAGCCCCCCAACGCCAAGTGCAACTTTTTTTGCAACGTGTCCTGCTCCGTGACCCCGTAACTTCTCCGCGTCTTCTTTGTTACTTGTTTTGTGTCTCTTTTATCTGACGATTCTCTTCACTGAGGGAGATACAAAGAATGATGTGCAGTTTGGACTACCGTCAAGGCGCCATTCACCGTGGGGGCTCCATTCACCGTGTGCCTTCGAATGGAGCCCCCACGGTGAATGGCGCCTCGACGGTACGATGATTTTTATTTTGACATTTAAGTAACATAATAAAGCACAGCCTGCTACAAACACACAGCCATGGACCGAGTAGAATGGGGACGACTCCTATGTACAGCAGAGGGCACTCAGGCCTTAGTCTGACCGGTAAGGTAAGGTAAGGGGGACTCAGAGGCGTTTCAGGATATTTGAAGACGCTACCTGCAGGTCTCAGGACAGTTCCGGGGGCTCCAGAGAAGTTCAGGGGTTCACAGGAGCGTTCCAGAGATCTTAGGGGTGTTTTAAGAGGTCTCAGTGGTGTTTCAGGGGTTTCAAAAGGTTTCATGGGATACCTGGAGACCAGGGGTAACAGGTGATAGAGGGGTCTCGGTAATAATATTTTTTGAGCCAAATAGACTAAAAGAGGTTCATAGAACCACCATAAAACCAACTTACATACTTACATTTATTTGTTCAACATCACATTTAAGACAAGACATAATCAACAATAGTACGCCACAATACTCGGTTTGTGGCTGGCGCTCTCCATCCTCGGTCGCGCCCAATGCTCGCCAAGTCACGCTCCACCTGGTCCGCCCATCGAGCTCTCTGCGCTCCACGCCTTCTTGTGCCAACCGGATCAGTTGCAAACACCAGCTTTGCAGGGTTATTGTCCGACATTCTTGCCACATGCCCTGCCCACCGTATCCTTCCGGCTTTGGCCATCTTTTGTATGCTGTGTTCGCCGTAAAATGCAGCGAGCTTGTGGTGCATTCTTCTTCGCCACGCAGCGTTCTCCTGCACACGGCAAAAGATCGTTCTGGAGCCCGTAGTAGGCCCGACTTCCGCTGATGATGCGCCTCCGAATTTCACGGCTCACGTTGTTGTCAGCCGTCAGTAAGGATCTGAGGTAGACGACTTCCTCCACCACCTCGAAAGTATCCCCGTCTATCGTAACATTACTTCCCAGACGGATCCGGTCCCCAAGCAACACACATGTTATATAAAAGTTACGACAGCGTAAGTTTTGGTTGTATAGCAGTTTATTTTACGTTATTTCAACACAATGTTAAAATTACGTAAAATAAACTTCTATACAACCAAAACTTGCGCTGTCGTAACTCTATTATAACATGTGTGTTGCTTGGGTCGTGTTCGGTTCCGCCTACCAGCATGTTCTTTGTTTTTGAGGCATTCACCACCAGTCCGACCTTTGCTGCTTCGCGTTTCAGGTGGGTGTACAGCTCTGCCACCGTTCCAAATGTTCTGGCAATAGATTCAATGTCGTCCGCAAAGCACACACATTGTCCGTGTTGCAGAAGATTCGGATTCTCGGAAGCAAACCCGATTTTCGACTCGAAAGTTAGCTCGAAGCTGTGAATTATATTTCGGTTAATTGGCATGTCGATTAGTATCACTTTATAACTTACATTTACTCTCCGCATAATATAACATTCAGCAAGAAATATATCTCCGATACAATAGAATAATACCTAATTTTAAGAACACATTTAGTTTAAGTATTGATATTTTCGGTATAATGAGAAAAAGATCCTTACGTTTAATATATAAATAGAATTTATCTTTTCACTGTCTAGCATGTGCGCGATTGCAATTACTGTTGACGAAAGGATAGTGCAAAACAATGGTATAACTATATTGCACGTTGTGCGGGTATTGGTATTCAAGTTCAAGTACAGTGAAGCTGTTTGTAATTCTAACGATGGACAAACGGTTGAGGATTATTTATTCCTAACAGTCCGGATTTTGTGAAAATCGTTCCCCGACTGTTGAGCCCGACTCGTCGCATCACACCTTCCAGAGCGATGTTGAAGAGTAGGCATGAGTTTCCGTCACCTTGTCGCAGTCCCCGGCGAGATTCGAATGAACTGGATAGTTCACCCGAAACCCTTACGCAGTTTTGAACACCGTACATCGTTGCTTTAATCAGTCTAGTCAGCTTCCCAGGAAAGCTCAACCTGAGAATATGATATAGGAAAAATAACTTGTCCGGCTAGACCAGTTCTACAAGAAAGTGAAAATGAATTTCTGTCTGTCTGTCTGACTGTCTGTCTGTCTGTCTGTCTGTCTGTCTGTCTGTCTGTCTGTCTGTCTGTCTGTCTGTCTGTCTGTCTGTCTGTCTGTCTGTCTGTCTGTCTGTCTGTCTGTCTGTCTGTCTGTCTGTCTGTCTGTCTGTCTGTCTGTCTGTCTGTCTGTCTGTCTGTCTGTCTGTCTGTCTGTCTGTCTGTCTGTCTGTCTGTCTGTCTGTCTGTCTGTCTGTCTGTCTGTCTGTCTGTCTGTCTGTCTGTCTGTCTGTCTGTCTGTCTGTCTGTCTGTCTGTCTGTCTGTCTGTCTGTCTGTCTGTCTGTCTGTCTGTCTGTCTGTCTGTCTGTCTGTCTGTCTGTCTGTCTGTCTGTCTGTCTGTCTGTCTGTCTGTCTGTCTGTCTGTCTGTCTGTCTGTCTGTCTGTCTGTCTGTCTGTCTGTCTGTCTGTCTGTCTGTCTGTCTGTCTGTCTGTCTGTCTGTCTGTCTGTCTGTCTGTCTGTCTGTCTGTCTGTCTGTCTGTCTGTCTGTCTGTCTGTCTGTCTGTCTGTCTGTCTGTCTGTCTGTCTGTCTGTCTGTCTGTCTGTCTGTCTGTCTGTCTGTCTGTCTGTCTGTCTGTCTGTCTGTCTGTCTGTCTGTCTGTCTGTCTGTCTGTCTGTCTGTCTGTCTGTCTGTCTGTCTGTCTGTCTGTCTGTCTGTCTGTCTGTCTGTCTGTCTGTCTGTCTGTCTGTCTGTCTGTCTGTCTGTCTGTCTGTCTGTCTGTCTGTCTGTCTGTCTGTCTGTCTGTCTGTCTGTCTGTCTGTCTGTCTGTCTGTCTGTCTGTCTGTCTGTCTGTCTGTCTGTCTGTCTGTCTGTCTGTCTGTCTGTCTGTCTGTCTGTCTGTCTGTCTGTCTGTCTGTCTGTCTGTCTGTCTGTCTGTCTGTCTGTCTGTCTGTCTGTCTGTCTGTCTGTCTGTCTGTCTGTCTGTCTGTCTGTCTGTCTGTCTGTCTGTCTGTCTGTCTGTCTGTCTGTCTGTCTGTCTGTCTGTCTGTCTGTCTGTCTGTCTGTCTGTCTGTCTGTCTGTCTGTCTGTCTGTCTGTCTGTCTGTCTGTCTGTCTGTCTGTCTGTCTGTCTGTCTGTCTGTCTGTCTGTCTGTCTGTCTGTCTGTCTGTCTGTCTGTCTGTCTGTCTGTCTGTCTGTCTGTCTGTCTGTCTGTCTGTCTGTCTGTCTGTCTGTCTGTCTGTCTGTCTGTCTGTCTGTCTGTCTGTCTGTCTGTCTGTCTGTCTGTCTGTCTGTCTGTCTGTCTGTCTGTCTGTCTGTCTGTCTGTCTGTCTGTCTGTCTGTCTGTCTGTCTGTCTGTCTGTCTGTCTGTCTGTCTGTCTGTCTGTCTGTCTGTCTGTCTGTCTGTCTGTCTGTCTGTCTGTCTGTCTGTCTGTCTGTCTGTCTGTCTGTCTGTCTGTCTGTCTGTCTGTCTGTCTGTCTGTCTGTCTGTCTGTCTGTCTGTCTGTCTGTCTGTCTGTCTGTCTGTCTGTCTGTCTGTCTGTCTGTCTGTCTGTCTGTCTGTCTGTCTGTCTGTCTGTCTGTCTGTCTGTCTGTCTGTCTGTCTGTCTGTCTGTCTGTCTGTCTGTCTGTCTGTCTGTCTGTCTGTCTGTCTGTCTGTCTGTCTGTCTGTCTGTCTGTCTGTCTGTCTGTCTGTCTGTCTGTCTGTCTGTCTGTCTGTCTGTCTGTCTGTCTGTCTGTCTGTCTGTCTGTCTGTCTGTCTGTCTGTCTGTCTGTCTGTCTGTCTGTCTGTCTGTCTGTCTGTCTGTCTGTCTGTCTGTCTGTCTGTCTGTCTGTCTGTCTGTCTGTCTGTCTGTCTGTCTGTCTGTCTGTCTGTCTGTCTGTCTGTCTGTCTGTCTGTCTGTCTGTCTGTCTGTCTGTCTGTCTGTCTGTCTGTCTGTCTGTCTGTCTGTCTGTCTGTCTGTCTGTCTGTCTGTCTGTCTGTCTGTCTGTCTGTCTGTCTGTCTGTCTGTCTGTCTGTCTGTCTGTCTGTCTGTCTGTCTGTCTGTCTGTCTGTCTGTCTGTCTGTCTGTCTGTCTGTCTGTCTGTCTGTCTGTCTGTCTGTCTGTCTGTCTGTCTGTCTGTCTGTCTGTCTGTCTGTCTGTCTGTCTGTCTGTCTGTCTGTCTGTCTGTCTGTCTGTCTGTCTGTCTGTCTGTCTGTCTGTCTGTCTGTCTGTCTGTCTGTCTGTCTGTCTGTCTGTCTGTCTGTCTGTCTGTCTGTCTGTCTGTCTGTCTGTCTGTCTGTCTGTCTGTCTGTCTGTCTGTCTGTCTGTCTGTCTGTCTGTCTGTCTGTCTGTCTGTCTGTCTGTCTGTCTGTCTGTCTGTCTGTCTGTCTGTCTGTCTGTCTGTCTGTCTGTCTGTCTGTCTGTCTGTCTGTCTGTCTGTCTGTCTGTCTGTCTGTCTGTCTGTCTGTCTGTCTGTCTGTCTGTCTGTCTGTCTGTCTGTCTGTCTGTCTGTCTGTCTGTCTGTCTGTCTGTCTGTCTGTCTGTCTGTCTGTCTGTCTGTCTGTCTGTCTGTCTGTCTGTCTGTCTGTCTGTCTGTCTGTCTGTCTGTCTGTCTGTCTGTCTGTCTGTCTGTCTGTCTGTCTGTCTGTCTGTCTGTCTGTCTGTCTGTTTGTCGCCGAAGAAATGCAATACTTATTCAAGAAAGTTTATCCTTGTCTTATTACACCATACATATATCGATTATTAAACTCAGGAGCATAATAAAATACATATTTCAGAAATATGTATGGTGATTGTTAACTGTTTTGTATGGAACAACCTTTCAACTACCGATAGTGATTGCTGGGTGTCCATGGTTTGAACTTATCGAAATTCGACCCAACCTCGCTCCAATCCTTCAAAACTTTATTCAATCAATTTGATCCACCAACCCCTCGAGGGATCTCCTCAAAGTCCCGAAAGTTAATTATGTCGAAACCATTATGCGGATGAAATTTAAATTAGTTACCCATAATGTGCTGGTAATGATCATATCGCTTCTACTTAGGTAAATCGCTCCCCGCAAATCCACCCCGAAAATCCGTTCTTCCACGTCGGTGGTGATTGATGGAGGTGGAACAGCCAAACGCACCGATTCTCTTCAGTCTCCACCTGGAGGCCCGGAGGGAATTGTCTGAAAACCTGAACCCATGCGGAGCGAGTGAAAGCTTGACAAGCTGATATTAATCAAGGCTCTCTGCCGGTTGGTCCACACGTAATCCAGCAACGCAGCCTAGGAAGAAAAGCACAAACCCAGCGTCACAATTTGTCTCGTCGACGAGTTCTGAACGCATGGTTCGGTTCTCTTTTCGGCACGCTTTCACCGGTGGCGGCGGCGGCGTCATCGTCACTCCACAAGTGGATTCCGATCTAGGCAGGCTGTGGCTTTTCCGGCGAGGAGATTACCCCGGGTTGCTGCGATAAAATTATTACGCTTATGTTTCGATCCTCCCTCCACCACACACCATGCGCCCTGTGTGGTGTACCTACTTGCGGGGATCATGGTTGGGAAAAGTTGATTATTCTAGCGAGAAAAAAGGCATCACGGTGGGAAAAAATAAACACGTAGCCCGCCCCTCCCACCTCATAATGGATGGGTGGGACAAAAAGTAAATCTGTACGTTCCTACGAGGCTACGAGGCGCAACAGCAATGGTTGGGGACCAGCAGGGGCGTGGCATGTGTACACCGTTTCGAATTAAGCCATAAATCAAAAGTTTGGCTGTTTGGTGTCCAACAGATTGCCAGGCGGATTATTTTTATGAAGCTTGGCTTTTTTTGTTGTTGTTTTCTGGTCGGTGGTCGGTGAACCGCAATAAAACCAAGAAAAATATACAAACAGGCGTGCGGCAAAGGATTTCATGGGAAAAGCACAACACAACGCTTTAACTCGTTATTTCTTTAAACTGTGGCGATACAAAAAAAACATTGAAGATGAGAGATTATAAGAAAGATATAAAAAATAATGAAGAAAGATATAAATAAATAATGAACAGATAAGAGGATGAAGAGATAGAAGATATTTTCAAAATAATTTTAAACAGACATAAAAAAATGAGATGAGATAGAAAATATTAACTCTCAGAATACCGTGGTAGGGAAAAAGTGGGAAATAAAAGTTAGAGCAGCTCGTTCTCAGCCGCCTGTGAACCGATTTTCAATTTTCATTCGGGGATCTTTTATCCAACTTTTCGACTTCTATTTTTTACAAAATTCATGCTTTTAGGGATGCTCTTTTTTCATTTTATCAATAAATCCAAGACACGCCATCAAAAACTCCAACCCTTCTGGATGCACATCTAGAACACTAATTTTCATATCAAAAGATACAACTGATCTAGATCAGTTGAAGTAGATCTAGAGCAAAACCGATGACGTAAGAATGTAGTACCAACCAAACCAAAAACACAATGCTGAAGACTCCAACCCATGCATATCGAGAACAGACGAAATTTATCTAGATCAGTTTTAGAAAATCTAGATCAAAACCGAGGGCGTGAAAATGTAGTACCAATCAGTTCGAAACACTTTGCCGAAGACTTCAACTGTCTGGGATGCATATCGAGAACATATTGTAAGATAAAGCGTTATATTGAAAGACAAAACTTATCTAAATCAGTTTCAGCAGATCTAGATCAAAACCGAGTACGTCAGAATATAGTGCTATGCAATCTAATACTCTTTGATGCATATCGAGAACGCTAGAGCATCGTATTAAAAGAAAAAAAAACTTATCTAGACCAGTTCTAGCAGATCTAGATCAAAAAATACATAAAAATGTAGTACCAATCAATTCCACATACTTTGTCGAAAACTCCAACCCTCTAGGGTGCATACCAAGAACACTAGAGCGTCGTATTGAAAGATAAAACTTATCTGCATCAGTTTTAGCAAATCTAGATCAAAACCGAAGACGTAAAAATGTAGTACCAGTCAATTCGTAACGCTTTGCCGAAGACTTCAACCCTCTTGGATGCATATCGAGAAAACTAGAGCATAGTATTGGAAGACAAAAATTATTTAGGTCAGTTTTAGCAAATCAAGATCAAAACTGAGGACGCAAAAATGTAGTACCAACCAATCCAAAGCACTTTTCTGAAGACTCCAACCCTCTTGGGTGCACACCAAGAACATTAGAGTGTCGTATTGAAAGACAAAACTTATCTAGATCAGTTTAAGCAACTATAGATCAAAACTGAAGACGTTAAAATGTAGTGCCAGTCAATTCGAAACATTTTACCGAAGACTCCAACCCTCTAGGATGCATATCGAGAACAAATTGTAAGATTAAGCGTTATAATGAAAGAAAAAACTTATCTAGATCAGTTTCAGCAGATCTACATCAAAACTGAATACGTAAGAATGTTGTACTATTCAACCCTAAACTCTTTGTCGAAGATTCCTACGCTAGAGCATCGTATTGAAAGACAAAACATATCTAGATCAGTTTTAGCAGATCTAAATCAAAACCAAAAACGTAAAAATGTAGTACCAATTAATTGGAAACACTTTGCCGAAGACTCCATCCCTCTGGGGTGCATTCCAAGAACTCTAGAGCGTCGTATTAAAAGACAAAACTTATCTAGATCAGTTTTAGCAGATCTAGATCAAAACCGAATACGTAAAAATGTAGTACCAATCAGTTCGAAACTTTTTGTCAAAGACTCCAGGATGCATATAGAGAACATATTATAAGATAAGAGTGTTATATTGAAAAATAAAACTTATCTAGATCAGTTTCAGCAGACCTATATCAAAACTGAATACGTAAGAATGTAGTACTGACCAATCCAAAGCTCTTTGTCGAAGATTCCTACCCTTATGATGCATACCGAGCACTCTAGAGCGTCTTATTGGAAGGTTACACTTATCTAGATCAGTTTAGCAGATCTAGATCAAAATCGAAAACATAAAAGTGTAGCACCAATCATTCTTGACCACTTTGCCGGAAACCCTAGCCCTCTAGGATGCTTGGCAAGAGCACTGGTGCGCTTGTCCATCGAGAGCTGCGATTGATCGTAGCTAGGGATGTTCAAGATAGTTGCGAACATTTTGAATTACCTTTGTTCTATGCCTTTTTAGCAGAAAACACGTTTTGTAGTCATTTTAAGTTGTCACAACTTAAATTTGCCATGCAAATAAAAAAAAATATTAAAAAAAAACGTTCCTTACGCTATTCTGGAGGAAAAATGAACATTCCTAAAAATATGAATTTTACATAATATAAAAGTAGAAAAGTTGGGTAAAAGATCCCAGAAAGAATATTGAAAATCAGTTCACAGGCGGCTGACAACGAACTGCTCAAAGTAAAAGTTCAAACTTTTTTCTGATCACGGTATTCCGCGTAAAGTTTTTTTTTAGGATTTTCTAGTTACCGCTTTTGGACGAAGTTCGGCACTTTTCCTCATACAAATGTAACAAAAAAAAAAGTTTTGCAGAGCGCCTCAAATGCATCGTATCGCACGTTGGGCGACACATACGGGGAACTATTAGCAGAACCTTACAAATGTTCATTTTCAGTTTCCGTATCGGGCTCCACGTTTGGCCACTTGGATACAAAAACTAAAATGGAACATTACAAATGCACAAAACACAACATGCAACATTTAACATTGATTGTGCCCTGTTATCCACCTGGATAACGAAGTCCAATGCCAGGATGACGAGGTTTTCTAGTTGTTCTTGGTTCATCAGTCAATCCTGTATGTAATCGTATTTTCTCTGGCAGGTTGTCTGTTTTGTTCACAACTTTCGTTACTTACATAGCTTGTGTTTGGTCTAGGAATTTATAATCCTAAGGGGGCATTCTGTTTCTTAGCTGAAATTACATAAAATAGTCGCAGTATTGAATTTAGCACGCCGTCTAAGATTTTCTAGTTACCGGTTTTGGACGAAGTCCGGCACTTTTCCGCATACAAATGTAATAAAAAAGTAATTTATAGCACTACAAATGTATCGTTTCCCACGCTGGGCGACACATACAGTTAACTCTTAGCAGAATCTTACAAATGCTCATTTTAAGTTTCCATATCGGTCTCCACGTTTGGCCACTTGGATACAAAAACTAAAATGGAACACTACAAATCCACAAAACACAACATGCAACATTTAACATTGATTGTGCCCTGTTATCCACCTGGATAACAAAGTTCAATCCCAGGATGATGAGGTTTTCTAATTGTTCTTGGTCTATCAGTCAATCCTGTACACCCGAACCTCCATTTTGGTAACGAGTCAAGACTGTCTAAATATATTTTCTTCCTAAATGGATTAAGTTCATTACCTAAATGGATTTCAAGGTTGCAAAGAAGTTTGAGATGGGCAAGTGGCATGCAGATGCAAAGGTCAAGGTCAAGGCTTACATATTTAAGGGGGGATGGTCAGAGGGATTTCAAGGGGTTTGAGGAGTGGGGGTTTCAGAGGCGTGTCCAGCCGTTTCAAGGCGTTCCAGGAGGTTCCAGAGGTATTTTAGGAGGTTTTCAGGTGCGTTTCACACGGATTTAATTTGTGTTTCAGAGGTGTTTCAAGGCGTTTCAGGAGGCTCCAGGGAGGTTTTGTGTGGTTTAAGAAACTCTCAGATGAGTTTCACAGAGGTTTCATGGGGGTTTCAGAGGCGTTTCAACGCGCTTCGGATCGTTTCATGGCCTTTCAAAAAACGGATCTTTTAACGCCGCTGGTTTCGGTATGTGAAGTACGAGAAATCGATTGGTGCTAAATTCATTCCCGTGCCGTGCAGTGGTCCATTTTGCCCCATTTGGCCCTTTTTTCATACAAGAAGAAAGTCAAAATGTACTTTCAAGCAACAAGCACGACTGTAGATCGTTGAAAATAGCTGCTGATATAATTATAGGTTCATAGAAATCATAAAAATACAATAAAGATCCTTTCAAATGTTTATTTTGCCCCATATACCCCAACAACTGCCGAAAATTCACACTTTTACCTAATTATGAATAGATTTTTGATGTTACTGATTTGAAGTTGATTTTTTGGCATAAACTAAAAGCGATAAATCTATTATCACCAGAATCATCTTCCGGAGTTGTCTAATTTGCCCCATTTTGCTCTATTTTCATAGAAGGAGATTTAAAATGTATTTATAAGAAACAGATACTGCTAGGGAACGTTAACATTAGTTTTAGGTGCAATTGGCAGCTAACAGTTATTTTGCGCGTATATCTTTTCCCTATTTTACCTTACATGCCCCAAAACCTGCTGGGTAATAACATATTTTGTATGGTTTTGCAATGTCATTGATTGCAAAACATAAAGGAGATCATTTTTGATATATACGAATGCGGTTTATCGATTAATACTAGAATCATTCTGGTATTGTTTCAAAGAGATTACCATTTTACCCCAATTCGTCCTGCTTTTTTATGTAATGAATTATAAGCTAATAAATAAATTAATTAAATCAATAACTTGATTTGCCTTATTTTCATTGGTGCTGAAACCGATGGCCATCTTAAAGTACCAATATGTATATATTAAAGATGCTACATTCAATCAATTCTGAGCATATTCGCCACATATTGAGATTAAGATTAATGCTTATTATGCTCTCAGTTCCCCACCAAAAGCAAGAATTTAAAAACCCTAATTAATCCACCTAGCGGTGATGGCGCCTTTCTCGAACCTTTGAAACCCCATTTCAATAAAACTCAAGCGAAATGTTGATATACATCGCGCTTTCATACAATTAACAGAAATCTATTTCATGATATGAGAAATCATATCGTTTATCTGGTTTTTAATGTTTGAGCCTCAAACTCTTAAGAAAAAGACGCTATCTTGAATTTGAAGCCGCCATTTAGGATTTAAGTTTGCCATCTTGGATGTTCTGGTCGTCATTTTTGGCGTCCAGGCATCTTCCCTACGAACCGCCATCTTGGATGGTGGTCCAAACATCTTGGATATTCTAGTCGCCATTTTTGGAATCCAGACATCATCTTCATACCAAATATTCTCATATAGTGTGCCAAAATTGCTTTGTTTCAGGCCCTAAAACTCCTTCAAACAGCCACGATATTGAATTCAATTAAATTTTAGATCGTCATCTTGGATATCCTTATCGCCATTTTGGACTCTGGAAGTCTTACCAGTTGATTGGTATATGCGACTTGATCCACAGAGCCTTTTTTCGAATAATCGTTTTTTGAGTGAACATATAGTTTTTTAGTACACTATGTGTACGAGAAAGGCAAAACACTACTTTCGAGCTTTTTTGCGTTAGTTATCTAACTAAACCAATAGATTCCAAGAGCTTTTAGGTAGCAAATTCAATAATCTTGCAAATGCGATAAGTTTGTGACCATTTTCAAGTTATATCCAGTTTGAGACAAGCAAAGTCAAAAACATGTAAAGTTCAATTACTACGTAACGGTTGAGATTTGGCCAAATGCGTAAAACATTTTTTCACCGGTCTGAGCCTGTTTGCTTGGTTATAAAAAAATCCTAGCTTTGCTGTGTCGCATACATAGGTTCAGTTCGATTTTATATTTAGCCGCTTTCGGAGGGACACCCGGAACTGGTTACGACACCACCGGCTGTCCCTAATGTGGTCCTAACCTATTTGTTTGATAACCAGTCATCAGGTTATCAGAAAATCCGTTATTTGTTGTATCGCATGCATGGGTTTGGTACTCCTTTATATTTGGCCACATCCGTTGGGACCACCGGAACCGGTTCCGGACAACTACCGGTTCAGATATGGTCTGATACTGTTTTCCTGCTAACCGTTCACCAGGTTATCGAAAATGCCGCTGTTGATGTGTCGTATGCATGGGTTTGGTACTCTTTTATATTTGGCCTCTTCCGGTGGGACATCCGGAACCGGTTCCGGAACACTATCGGTTCAGATATGGTCTGGTACTGTTTTCCTGCTTACCGTTCATAAGATTATCGAAAATGCCGCTGTTTGATGTGTCGCATACATCGGTTTAGTACTCGTTTATATTTGGCCACTTCCGGCGGGACATCTGGAACCGGTTCCGGAACACTACCGGTTCAGATATGGTCTGGTACTGTTTTCCTGCTTACCGTTCATCAGGATATCGAAAATGCCACTGTTTGATGTGTCGCATGCATGGGTTTGGTACTCTTTTATATTTGGCCACATCCGTCGGGACTCCCGGAACCGGTTCCGGAACACTACTGGTTCAGATGTTGTCTGATACTGTTTTCCTGCTAACAGTTCATCAGATTATTGAAAATGCCGCTGTTTGATGTGTCGCATGCATGAGTTATGTTTAATTTGATATTTAACCACTTCCGGCGGGACACCCAGAACCGGTTCCGGAACACTACCGGTTCAGATATAGTCTGAGAGTATTTTCCTGCTTACCGTTAATCAGATAATCATAAATGCCGTGGTTTGATGGGTCGCATGCATGGGTTTGGTGCATTTTCATGTCTGGCCCCTTCCAGGGGTACCGATCCGGAACACCTAAATGGCCATAACTCCGGAACGGCTGGACCGATCCGAACCATTTTCAATAGGAAACAGTGGGACCAGATTCCGCGTCGAATGAGCCGTCGATCGTTAAAATCGGTTGATATTTACTATCTAAAAGTGAGGTGACCTTTTTGTGTACACATACACACACACACATACATACACACACACACACACACATACACACACACAGACATCATCTCAACTCGTCGAGCTGAGTCGATTGGTATATGAAACTTGCCCCTCCGGTTGGTTTCAGTACCAGAAGTCGATTAATTCGGACATAAGCAAACACAAGAAATCAATTTATTCATGAGACGACAAAAAATCAGGGCTAATTGGAGCAAAACGGACAGCTGTTTCTACCCTCCCGTGATTCTAAAGCTAATAGATAAACCGTATTTGTATGTATCAAAAATGACTTCATGTTGCAACCATGAAGTAGAGTGATGTTACAAAACAATACAAAAAATGTTATCATCCAGCAGTTTTTGGGGCATGTAGGGTAAAATAGGGAAAAGATCTTTCATATACGAGTATGGTTGCTGTTAGCTGCCAATTGCACCGAAAACTAATTTTAACGGTCCTTAGCAGTATATGTTTCTTATAAAAACGTTTTAAGGCTTTTTACGGCATCATCAGCATCGGCTGCCATGTTGGATATGTGGCTCGAAATTTCAAAGTGATAATTCTCGGCCACTAAAGCGAATAATCGTATGAAAAAGAATCATCCTATTTGCTCACTCGTAGTGATTACGATGATACTTTTTCTGCTGCGTGGCTGCAAGATTGACAGTTTTATATCACTTCAAAAACGCGAGGCAAACAATAATTGAAAAGCAAAAAGTCAATGATTCGTAGAGAGCTTGGTGATGCATCATGACACCTTAAATCTCCTTTTTTATATGAAAATAGGGCAAAATGGGGCAAATTGGACAACTCCCGAAGATGATTCTGGTGATAATAGATTTAGCGCTTTTTGTTTATGCCAAAAAAATCAACTTCAAATCAGTAACATTAAAAATCCATTCATAATTAGGTAAAAGTGTATATTTCCAGCAGTTGTGAGGGCATATGGGGCAAAATAAGCATTTGAAAGGATCTTTAATGTATTTTTATGATTGCTATGAATCTTTTATTATACCTGCAGCTTAAGGTGGCCCACACTTATATGAAAAACTAAAATTTCTAAAAATGCCAAGTCTTACCTCCTCAATCAGTTGTTTTGGACTCCCACAAGCTACGTTTAAAATTTGAGCAAAATCGGTTGAGCCTAAGGGGGCGCTCAAAACGCTTGAAGTTTGTATGGGAAAACTTGGCCAAATGTATGCAGAAATTTCAAGTTTTCGAATTTTGCCGCTAGGTGTCGCTGTAAGCGTTCAATAATCAAACCTTTTGGTATTATTGTAGATGACTATATGCCAAACAACTTTGTCGAAGACCGCAAAGTGATCCAACGTCTGTGAAAAAAGTTATACCCTAGGAAAAGTGAGGATAAACTTTATTGTTATTTTTCCAATACATGTAAAGGAATAATATCAATAATGAAATCTCAATACTTTGCCTCACTTTGCCTAGGGTATAACTTTTTTCACAGCCGTCGGATCTCTTCGCGGTCTTCGACAAAGTTCTCTGGCATATAGTCACCTACAATAATACCACAGGGTTTGATTATTGAACGCTTACAGCGCCACCTAGCGGCAAAATTCGAAAACTCAAAATTTCTGCATACATTTGGCCAAGTTTTCCCATACAAACTTCAAGCGTTTTGAGCGCCCCCTTAGGCTCAACCGATTTTGCTCAAATTTTGAACGTAGCTTCTGGGAGTCCAAAACAACTGATTTAGGAGGTAAGACTTGACATTTTTCGAAATTTTTGTTTTTCATATAAGTGTGGGCCACCCTACTGCAGCTATTTTAAACGATCTACAGTCGTGCTTGTTGTTTGAAAGTATATTTTGACTTTCTTCTTGTATGAAAAAAGGGCAAAATGGACCACTGCACGGCACGGGAATGAATTTAGCACCAGTCGATTTCTCGTATTTTTTACGTCAGAAATGGTCAACTTCACGTACCGAAACCAGCGGCGTTAAAAGATCCGTTTTTCGGGTCGATTTTTCCCACTGTGCACTGATTACACTTGTAGATCAGATTGCTCCTGGGAGTTCTCAGACACTCCTATACAATCATAGAACCCACCACTAGATAGAACATAGATGCCTGGGGCTGTGTGAGTATAAACCTTATTCTTAGGGCTTTTAGATACAACTAATATCCCTCGTAGATTCGATGACCTATACTCAAGGGGATTCTTGGAGTACCTGAAAGAATCTATTGCAGATCCGATGACCTATACGCAAGGAAGTTCTTGGAGATCTCAACGGACAACGAACTCACCACTTGACAACACATAGCAACATGACGCTGTTTAAGCTTAAAATTCATTTATAATGCTCCAATAGATCACTGATTACGCTTGTAGATCAGATGACCGTAACTCCAGGTATTTCTTGGTTACTTTTAAACTTTTAACGGTGGTCGGCGAACCACAATGGGAAAAGCACATTGCTTTAACTCATTATTTCTTTCTATTGAGAAGACGGTAA
Source organism: Aedes albopictus (assembly GCF_035046485.1). Classification (NCBI taxonomy): domain Eukaryota; kingdom Metazoa; phylum Arthropoda; class Insecta; order Diptera; family Culicidae; genus Aedes; species Aedes albopictus. The sequence continues at coordinate 10,546,956 of NC_085136.1, forward strand.
GATATGAGAAAGAAGAAGAAAAAATTATATGAGTTATAAAATGGATGGAAAAAGATATAAAAGAAAAAAAAATAAATAAGATTGAAGAATATGAAATGATAGATGGAATTGTAACATGATTAAAGAGAGAGATAAAGAAAATAAAGAACAGATGGAAGAAATTATAAAGGTAAAATAGGCGAATGAGGAAGTACAGAAAGACGAAAAAGTAAAAAGGTAGAAAGTATGTATATAAGACGTAACAGAGATACTAAGATAAATGAAATGAAAGATAATTAAAAATTGATGTACAAGACGACAGAGATGAGATAAAAGAGATAGCTAAAAGAGAATTGAGAAAATCTAAGGAAGGGCAATGGAAGATCAATACATGGAAAATTTAACCCACAGCTAATACCACTTCGATCAACTACTTCAATCAGCTTTAATTGCACATTATCCCGAGCTTCAATCCACCTTTTATTTCAGTTTTGAAACCGTATATGAAATCTTCCATACGTAGCAAAAAAATCAAGCAAACATTTCAGCTTAATATTTACTCGTCCGTATGATAGCTCGCACACACACACACGGCAGCCCAACCCAACTCGACCCGAAACAATTTATGGCCATTGGCAAATGGTCCGACATATTTACGCCCCAGCTTCCGCATTTTTTCCCATGTTGCTCGTCATGCTCACCCCGCCGCCCGTAATCAGCCCGAGAGACCCAACAACAACAACAACAGTAGCAGCACACTCACGCACGCACGCCGGAAGATTTATTTGCCTGACCCAACACAACGCGAAATGTATGTCTGCACAACTAGCCAGCCAGCCAGCGGCACTCCCCGTTCAGTTCAGATCAACACAGCTCAGCTCAGCCCAGTTGTATCTTTCTCTCGCGCACAGAGGGTTGATTTCCGGTTTATTGAAATCGGTGCCACTTTTTACCGATTGCGATTGATTTTAACGGTTCCCTTCGGGTTGAAGTGGTGGAAATTCTCACAATTGGGTGATAATCCCGTTTCCGGATTTTTCATCTGCTTGGCAATTGGAATAGTTTGGATTTGGTTGAACTGCTTTAAGACCTCTGCTAATATGTTCTGTTACCCGAGTGGAAGAGAATATCAAATAAATAACTACGAAATAACATAACCTGTTTTTATATCTTGGTGTGTTATCATTATCTTATCAAGGCATTACTTCTCCATAACATCTTTTGCTGGGCAACCCTATTTTGTTATGAGCACGGTATTGGTATACATTCATTAAATAACATTTAAATAATATGTTTTGTTGTAAAACAAATTTAGTTATTATTGAACTATAGAGTGTGCATAAATATTAAATCATCAATACCACAACGATAACAAGTTTTGAAATCAAAACTACATCATAAGATTTACATTGTTTTCAGCATTCCGTGATAGGGAGCTTATGCATAATCTCTCATCTGTTCACCTTCCTCTTCTCTCTGGCCTTACATCCCAACTGATAGTATACCAGCTTCTCAGCTTAATGTTTTACTGTTATAGATAGTAGAGTCAACATTGATCAGCAGAGTTGAGCGACCTGTATCCAAAAGAACATGATTTCACGATTCCAACAACGCCAACGAGCCATTTCACAAGATGTTTTCAATCAGTAAAATTTCAGGAAGAGCTTATTGAAAGGTTTATTTGAAAAATACCATAAACTTCAGACTAGTCTTCTGAGAAAATTAAAAAAAATTGGGTTGATTATGGTGGAGAGAGGGGGCACTCTATCTCCCTCGTGGCATTTACCATACCTTATATTAAACATAAGGTACATTATTATATTTCAGGTATATTATAATCATAACTTTTTTTGTTTTTAAATTATTATCAATAACATCCAAAGTTCAAAAGTTGTTATTGAAATATTTTTATATCCATTATTATTAGGTTGTTATTGAAACCACAAAACATGTTATTGAATTGGTCTTTCGGGAACATGTTTTTGTTATGATTTTTGTTATTTTGCCGCTTATGACAGACAAGTTTATAACATAATAGGGGTACTCACTAAACAGATTAAATTGCTGCGTAAGCCATGATTTTCTGCTTATTTGAAATGTTTCATGATTTAGCGAATAAAATAATCATTCCCAGTTGTGCATTTGGACGAGTCGGACGTGTGCTCCGTATCTCACCACGCGATAGACCTCGTATAAGTGGAGTTTTTTTCCCCCGCAAGTGCGGAAGGTTTTTTATATCGTACGTTTTCCTGCTTGTGCGAAGTGTAGTGTCGCAAGGTGGTATCCAGCGCAACCCGGGAAGCGAGGTGCTTGCATCATCGTACATCAAAGAAGAAGCATCGCATCCAAGAAAGTCATCTTTATCGCCATCATCAGCCCCTCCGTCATCGAAGAGGACGGCGGCGACGGGTGCGAAGGCAGACGCGACGGACAGCTTTACCATCGACCTGCCTGTGATAAATATCTACCTGCTTCGGTCAGATAAGTATCACTCTTTCGATACACTCTTTTGTCCGCCCAATTTGTTTTGATCGCTTTTGTCTATTGTATCCCCAGTCCACATTCGACCACGTGCTTTTTTTTGACATCCATAACAGTGGTTCCCAAACTACTGTATACGGGTAAGGGTGTACAAACTGTAAATAACAGAACATTTTTTTTTGTATTTTTTTTATTAGCTATTTTTTCTTTATTTTTCAATACCATTTTTTTGCATCCTACAGGGTGCGCTAAAATAAACATAAGAATTGAATTCGTATATTATTAGTACAAGTTTTTTTTTTTTTGCTTTATTTTTTTTTTTTTTCTATATATTATTAACATTGTTTGGTTTACAAACCAAACAGTTGTCGTCCTAAGGAAGAAAGTGCACTGTAAATACTTTAAGGTTTTTCTCTTCCTCTTTTGCACTTTTGAGTTATTTTCCATAAATTTGTTTCCACATGGACGATTCGATTGGAGGCGAAACGCCTCCCAATGATATCATTGCTCGTACGCGGTTTTATCAGCCATCTTCGCCTGGACCTTGGGTTGTCTATTTCCGGCGCAAATGCAAACCATTGAATATGCTTTCGATTTCTCGAGAGCTGACGCGTAAGTATCCTGGGACCGTAATTCACCAAGTGAAAGCATCCAAGCTGCGTGTTACCGCACCTAGCTACAAAGCAGCAAATGAAATTGCTCAACACGAAGCGTTTACTGTTGAATACGCGGTCTATGTGCCAGCACGAGAAGTGGAGGTGGAGGGGAAGATCCTCGACGAAATGCTGACATGTGAGGACATCAAGACCGGCTTTGGTCGATTCAAAAATAGGTCAATTCCTGATGTGGCTATCCTAGACTGTAAACGCTTATCTAAGGTTTCCATGGAAGGAAATAAAAAGGTGTACTCGCCTTCAGCGTTTTTTCGAGTGACTTTTCCAGGTTCCGTCCTCCCGGAATTTGTTGTAATTGATGGTGGTTTTTACCCAGTGCATCTTTTTAGGCCGAAGGTTTTTAATTGTACCAAATGCAAGCAGTTTGGTCACAGTGATAGCTTTTGCGACAACAAGCCCCGTTGTGGCAAATGCAACCAAGCTCATTTGGAGGACTCTTGCACACAGGAAGCGGAAAAATGTAGCTACTGTGGCGGAGATCCACACGACTTGCAAGTTTGCCCGGCTTACAAAAGACGCATTCGAAATGAGAGTCGCTCTATCATAAAGCGCTCCAAACAGACATATGCGGAGATGGTGAAATCTTTTAAAACACCAGATTCCGTGTCTGAATCAGCTGTCCCAGTTGAAAATCCCTATCAGGAGTTGTCTTCCGATGATCAGGACGATGGCGAAACTGATGAGGGTAGATCTCTTTCGGAGGTACACGCACCTGGAAAAAGGAAGTCATCATCTTCCCCAGGATTGCGCCGAAAGGTCTTTTTAAAGTCTTCCCTCAAAAGTTTGCCTAATGTTAAAGGAGACGGGGTAAACTTAAAAACTCCGAAGAATCAGGTTCCTTCAGCTTCAGATCCATGTTGTAGCAAGAACCTGTCACCCCCGTCTCCGCCTGTTAAATACACTTCAAAGAGAAATAATCGACAAGGTAGCAAGAAAAAAGCTACCAAAGTTCCTCGCAGTTCAAACAAGCCTACTAGACCCAAGCGAGGACTGTTTACTTTTAGGGTTCTCGTGGATCGCTTATATGATGCCCTCAGCCTTCCAGAAACATTTAGAGGCATTATTGATATGTTTATACCTACAGTAGAAGAATATCTTCGGAATCTGACACAATCATGGCCCCTCCTTGCTGCGATCATATCTTTCGATGGATAATTCATCAAGTGAGGTACAAGATATGATCACTGTGCTACAGTGGAACTGTCATAGTCTAAAACCTAAATTAGACCTGTTTAAGTTTTTGATTCACAACTCTGATTGTGATATATTTGCCCTTTGTGAAACATGGCTTTCTTCTGAAGATGAACTCAACTTCCACGATTTTAACATTATACGCCAGGATAGAGATGACCATTATGGGGGTGTTCTTTTGGGGATCAAAAAGACTTACTCATTTTATAGAATTCCAATCGCGACTCATCCTGGCGTAGAAATCGTCGCTTGCCAAATAAACGTAAAGGGTAAAGAACTTTGCGTAGCTTCCGTTTACATTCCTCCAAGAATTTCAATTAACCGCCGTCATCTTTGGAATGCGGTTTCTGCACTATCTCATCCAGTTTTAATTCTGGGTGATATGAACGCGCATGGTACAGGGTGGGGCGAACCATATGACGATAATAGAGCGGCCGTTTTCTATGATTTGTGCGACGATTTCAATTTGAACATTTTAAATACAGGTGAAGTGACACGTACTGCATCTGACGGCAAAGAAAGTCGTCTCGACCTATCACTGGGATCAAGCTCACTATCATTCGATTGCTTGTGGAAGGTAATCGAGGATCCTCATGGTAGTGATCACTTACCCATTATAACCACCATAAAGCACAATAGTGAAAGGTCGGACCATCCAATTCAGGTTCCTTTTGACCTCACAAGGAATATCGATTGGCAAAAGTATGCAGAAGCGGTATCTTTTGGCATCGAATCATTCAATCCCCTCCCCCCTTTGGATGAGTATCGATTCCTGTCTGAACTGATATATAAGAGTGCATTAGAATCACAAAAACGACGTGTTCCAAGTGCAACCTTCAAAAGAAGACCAGCCACACTAGGCTGGGATGATGATTGCACCCAGTTGTATCTTAAAAAATCTGATGCTTTCAAAACTTTTCGCAGGCACGGTACCTCTGATCTTTATCAAGAGTACGCAAAGCTCGAAAGACAGCTGAGAAACCTGCTGAAAGCGAAGAAGCGTAGTTATTGGCGACACTTCATTGAGGGTCTCTCAAGAGAAACTTCAATGACAACGCTTTGGAGAGTGGCTCGCAACATGCGAAACCGCTCTTCTTCTAATGAGAGTGACGAATACTCCAACCGTTGGATATTCAGCTTCGCGAAAAAGGTCTGCCCAGACTCAGTCCCAGCACAACCGATTTCTTGGGAAACATCCCCAAGAGACGGTTCTCTGGACAGACCCTTCAGTATGCTGGAACTTTCTATGGCTCTTCTTTCATCAAACAATTCCGCTCCGGGACGCGATATGATCAAGTTCAATCTTCTAAAGAATCTCCCAGATATCGCGAAAAGGCGATTACTGGACCTGTTCAACTCTTTCATGGAGAACAACATCGTTCCGCATGAATGGAGACAGGTCAAAGTAATAGCTATTCAAAAGCCTGGTAAACCAGCGTCTGATCATAATTCATACCGCCCAATTGCTATGTTATCATGTTTAAGGAAATTGTTGGAAAAAATGATCCTATCACGGCTCGATCATTGGGTCGAATCGAATAACTTGCTTTCAAATACACAGTTCGGGTTTCGCAAGGGCAAAGGAACAAACGATTGTCTAGCGTTGCTTTCAACAGATATTCAACTGGCCTTTGCGGAAAAGGAGCAACTGGCTTCAGTTTTCTTGGATATTAAGGGCGCCTTTGATTCAGTTTCCATAGGAATATTGTCAGAAAAACTGCACAATAGTGGACTTCCAGGAATTTTAAATAATTTCTTGTATAATTTGTTGTCAGAAAAACATATGAGTTTCAATCTCGGACAACTGACAACTTCCAGAATTAGTTACATGGGCCTACCCCAAGGCTCATGTTTAAGTCCCTTGCTTTATAATTTTTACGTGAAAGACATTGATAGTTGCTTGGAAGGACAATGCACGCTAAGACAACTTGCAGATGATGCTGTGGTTTCTCTAAAAGGCCCACATGCAGAAATGTTGCAAAGACCATTGCAAAATTCTCTAAATAATCTGTCAATCTGGGCAAGAGATTTAGGGATCGAGTTTGCTCCGCAAAAAACTCAATTGGTTGTGTTTTCTAGAAAGCGGAACCCAGCCCAACTGAAACTCAATCTTTTGGGAATAGAAATCGACCAGTCTTTGACTTCGAAATACCTTGGGGTCTGGTTTGATTCAAAAGGCACTTGGGGTACCCAAATCAAGTATTTGGTGCAAAAATGTCAACAAAGGATCAATTTTCTACGCACAATTACCGGAACATGGTGGGGCGCTCACCCGGAAGACCTCATAAAACTCTACAAAACGACTATTCTCTCTGTTCTCGAGTATGGCTCTTTCTGCTTCCACTCAGCAGCAAACTGCCACCTAATAAAGTTGGAACGAATTCAATACCGTTGTTTGCGTATTGCTCTCGGCTGTATGCACTCAACGCATAATGCGAGCCTTGAGGTCCTGGCAGGGGTGAAACCTCTCCAGAACCGATTCTGGGAGCTCTCGCTAAGGTTACTTATCAAGTGTGGAGTGAGCAACACACTTGTCATTGAAAACTTCGAAGAAATGCTCAGTCTGAACACTCAATCAAAATTCATGAGAATTTATCTGTTCTACATGTCATCTGACATAAGCCTACCAAGTTATAATCCTCCTCGTGTACACTTCACTAATGACAGTACCTCTGTTAAATACGATCTGTCCATGAAGCAAGCTCTTCATGGAATACCAGATCAACTTCGATGTATATCTATTCCTCGCATTTTTAACGAAAAGTACCAAAATGTCAATTCCTGTAAGAGATTCTTCACTGATGGGTCTCGCATAAATGGATCCACTGGTTTCGGTGTCTTCAATGAAAATTTCACCGCCTTCCGCAAACTACAGGAACCTTGTTCGGTTTATGTTGCTGAGCTGGCAGCAATCAATTTCGCTTTGGGGATGATTTCAAACATGCCCGTAGACCATTTCTTCATCTTCTCGGATAGCCTTAGTTCGATTGAGGCACTCCGGTCGATGAAACCTATAAAACATTCATCTTACTTTCTTACAAAAATAAGGGAGCAGATGGGTGCACTAGTCGAAAGATCATACAAGATTACCTTTGTATGGGTCCCCTCACATTGCTCAATTTATGGCAATGAGAAGGCGGACTCTCTCGCAAAGGTGGGCGCACAGGAAGGTGAGATCTATGATAGAAGAATTTCACATGATGAATTTTTCCATTTTGTTCGCCAGAGTTCTCTTCAAAGTTGGCAAAATGATTGGCGAGATGGCCAGCTGGGACGGTGGTTACATTCCATTATTCCTAATGTTTCTTTGCGAGTGTGGTGGTATGGTCTGGATGTAAGTCGCAATTTCATTCGCGTGATGTCAAGACTTATGTCCAACCATTACTCGCTAGACGCGCATTTACACAGGATTAACCTCGCGTTGAGCAATGTTTGTACTAAGTGCGGTTCCGGTTATGATGACATCGACCACGTAGTTTGGCAATGCCCGGATAATGACGCCTCCAGAGCGCTACTATTGGATACCCTTGAGGCCCGAGGTAGACAACCCTTTGTTCTTGTGAGAGATGTGTTGGGGACCCGCGATGTCACATATATGGAATGTATTTTCGACTTTCTTCGCTCTGCTGGTATAAAAGTTTAATTCGCTTGTGTTTTCTTCTCCAGTTTTTTTTTTTCTCTGTTTTGTCCTCTTTGTGTTACCAAGCTACTCCTGGCCATCCGGAAGACCAAGTCCCACAACAAGTTGGTACCAACACCACAAGGCACCGAATTCGCTAGCAAGATGCGATTCACCCCCGGATGAGCAGCAGTGAAACCTTTGGCCTAATCCTTACCCTGTCCATCCCACAAAATGTGACCTTCTAACCTCGAGCTGCCACGAGTACCCTGGCTTCCACCCATTACTAACAGATATCATTAAAAAGTTATTACTCTGTATAATGTATACTATTAAGTACAAAGAAAGATCCTCGGCTCCGTAAAGCGTTATACGCGATTGAGCCCCAAATAAATGAACTAGATAAAAAAAAAAAAAAAAGAATAAAATAATCAAAGATTGCCTTGGTGATCGCGACGTTTAATCAGTTTGATCAGTTTTATCAGTTTATGCTGTTAAGTGAATCCCCCTAATATATTATGTTAATAACATGAAAATAACTGATTCCATTGCTCAGTTATTTTGCCAAAATAATGCATTTTATTATGGAGTTGTTATTTCCTTCTGCTCGGGTAATTTCATGATTACTTTTTAAACAGCATCACCTGAAAAATTTTAAAAAGTATTGAATAGATTGTAAGGCAAGGAAACTTTCATAAGTTGATATGGCTTGCATAGGTTTGCATCCAATCCTTACTTATGAAAAAAGAAATACAGAGATTATATCATTGAAACATTATCCCAGTGTTTAGCTAAAGCATGAATTCAATACTAAGCCAGCTCCTTACCTTGCTCCTTTGAGCCTAAGCATTAACTATCTACGACATTAATTATTCCATGACGGCAAAGGAAGCAGATTTTTGAGGCACATATCAGGCTTATTTTCTCCCCTTATCTGTAGCAATGAAGTTACTTCATCAAGTAATACTCCAAAGAAAAGAAGTGTTAAATATCAAAATGGAACGAGCTCACCTATTCAATAAGAAAACTAAGTTTTATCTACGGGAGTTGTCCCTCCTCGTCGTTGATAAGTAGTACTGTGCGAAGAGGCACTAGTTTCGACAACAAAATAACATGCATTCACTGTTGTTCAGGGCCACTCCCATAAAGCTATCTACAGATCGAAGGAGATGAAAAGTTGGCGAAAGAGAGCGAAGGGAGAGGTGAACCTTGAGTGCACGTTGGCATTCTACTCCTTACAATCGTTACTTGTTCTGCGGTGTACACTGTGTATAGGGATGAGCTCAGATTCAGATAGTTCCATTGCATTTTTTCATTTTCCAACACATTTCGGCACCAACATTTCAAAAGGGCGTAACTGCATTTTGAAACAAACCACTCTTTCACATCTGTGGGTCATATTTTAAGTTTCCCACGAAATTCACAAACATTACTAGACAGAGAAATTGCTCTTCTTTCCTATACTGGCGGTGATTTGCATGGCGGCATTGAAATACGATCCACAGATGTGAAAGAGGGGTTTGTTTCAAAATGCAGTTACGCCCTTTTGAAATGTTGGTGCCGATTTGTGCCTGTAAACTTCAAGCTCTACGTATGATCATGTTACATATACTATTTCGGTTAGTTATCCGATAAATAACAATGAGTAATCAGCAATAACACAGAACAAGCTCACCAACTAACTATTTTCAAATGTTGTTTGTCCACAGTAGTTGTTAACACCTCGTTCATGCATCCATGAATTATCCAAAAGTTCCAACCTTTCAGTTTTATGATAGCCATTCTTTTGTTGGATTGAATCTTCTAAGGAAGAAAGTATTTAGAAAATCCTTTTTTTTTAATCTGTATTAACGAGATTTTCAGCCCTAGGCTAGTTCATCTCGGGACCCAGGCTTTACTTCCCTTCCGAAGAAAGAACTCACATAGTCCGGGTTTGGCGAGAATAGGATTCGATCCCAGGTCCTCGACGTGATAGTCCCGTGCTTCAACCATCACACCAGATCCGTTCCACATAGAAGACTCTAATTCACTATTACGGTTTATGGTATCGTCATTGATATCATTGCCATAATTGAAATGTGAAAAGTAATTTTCTTGTTCAAAACATGCATGTTTGTAACAAAATGCATTCACTGTATTCCGTTCTTCATCTGGAATACAGTTAATACATTTTCATTACAAACGTTTATGTTTTGGACGAGAACGGTCCTTTGCGGCCATAGAGGTGCAGACTTTGATGTGCATTGCAGAGGACCGATGACATTCTAAGCGAAGTTCCAAACAGTTGTTTGGCAAACTCACAGCCGCTGATTTCTACAGATACTTCTCAACGAATTCTTTTAGAAAACCTTACATTGGTTGCCTCAGAAATTCCTCTATTATTTTTGTTTGAGAAAATGCTGTCTTTGGGAAATATTCTAGAGAGGATTTTAGGATGCTTTCGTTTAAAAATTCATACAGAAATTTCTTCAAGTATTCCATGGAGTCCTTAAGAATTGCTTCCAGTTATCATTTCGGAATATCTTCCGGAGATTCAATAAACAATTCATCCTGGGATTCTGCCATGAATACCTTTTGAATGGACCAATTGTGGTCACGTAGAATCTTGTATTTAACAATAGTTGTGTATTAGGATCATTATGACCCCTCGTCAGCGGGGTGAGCATCAGCCAACGCACGAAAAAGGTTAAAAAGTTATTAAATTATGCCCAATGTGCAACGGCGGCCAGAGAGAGTTTACAGGAGAGAGGGAGATTGCAGGAATGCAGGGGCGTTTGAGAAGGTCACAAGGGGGTTTAGAGGGGAACTAAGAGTTTTCAGGATAGTCTACGGGGGTTTCATGGGGCTCCAGGGGGTCTTAGCGTCGCTTCAGGAAGTGCCAAGGGCGCTTCACCGGGTCTCAGAGGTTCCAGAGAATGACAGGGGCGATTCAATGGGATTTGGGGCGTTTTAGAGTGTTTCAGTTGGCACCAGGAGATCTAAGGGGCATTTCAGGGGGTACCGGAAAGTCTCAGGGGTGCTTGAAGATGTCTCAAGGGGTTTCAGTGGGTCTCTGAGGCGCTTCATAGGGTTTCAGGGGCGTTTCGTGCGTTCTTAGAGGCGATTTCCAGGGGGTTTCAGGACGATTCCAAGTGGTCACAGGGGCGTTCAACGGGGTTTCAAAGGCATTTTAGGTGGTCTCATGTGCGTGATTCTCTTTGTTTTCGGGAACCGAGTGGAGTTCTTTGGGTTGTCCATAAACCACGTGGTCATTTTTTTGGGACTTTTCAGCACCCCCCCCCCCCCCCCCCCCACTCATGACCACGTGGTTTATGGACAGCCCCTTTCTAGAGGACTGTACGCGACCACGGTTGGAAGTTGAATCTACGTTATTTCATTTTTCTTCTTACAGCTAGCCTCGCATTCGTGGTGAACCATTCACTAGAACGCTAAGTCAGTAATCAGTTCAACGTCCATCGATGGTACAGTTTACAAATGCTTGCATAGTATAAACAGTATTCAGTGATGGACATGCACCACAGATCTTTCAGGGGTTCCCAAGGGGTTTCAAGGGGGTTCCTGAAGGTCTAGTCAGCGTTCCAGGGAGTACTTGGAAGTCTTAGATGTAGATTACATCTGTAGATGACTTCAGGTAGTCTCACGGGGTTCCATGGGGTCTCTAAAGAGTCTCATCATACTATTGAAACGCTCCTGAAATCCCCGTAATCGCTTTAAAACACTTCTGAACACCCTTGAACTGAGAGCCTCCATTTAAATTCCAAAACCCCCAAAACCCCTTAGAACGCTTTCAAAAATCTCCAGAAAGCACCTGAAACGCACCTAAAAACCCCTTACAGTGGCCCTGAAATGCTATGACACGTCGCGACGAGTACTAAGTACATGCACCTTGAACAATGCGAGCTAGTGATACACAGCGATGAGACTGCGGGAAGGTTAATCGTTCCTAAACCCACTCAAAGGTCTCTAAAATGGTTCTGGAATGCCTTGAAATGGCATTTAAGACTCTTGAGATCCCTCCCATTACCCTGCATCAACCTGAAAACCCCTTGAAACGTCCCTGAAACCTCCGTCAGATTACTTAAACGTCAACGGAACCTGTCGTTTGTGAAGCCCTTTGTAACTGTTTTTATGGCTCTCTGTTTAACCTCCACGGACTCCGTCTCACCCGAGGCCCTCCGAACTCACCGAAAACGCTTCCTTGACGCCTCGGAAACCCTCCGGAAAGCCACTGAAACATCCGGAAATGCCACTCCGAAAACCCCTTCGTATCCAATGTAACGCACCTGAGACCTTCGGAAATCAACCAGAAACGCACCTGTAACGCCTTCAAACCCGTCGCACCTGTGACCCCTTGAGATCTCCTTAAGCGCCCGCAAAACCCCCTGAAACGCCCCAGAGATCCCCTGGAATGGTCTTGAGGCCTATAGCGTCAAAGAGAATCCCTGAAACTCCCCCTATTATTCTTTTGAGACCTCAAGGTACCCCCTGAAATCCCTTGGGGTCCTCTGAAACGCCCCTGAGATCCCTGGAGACTTCCGGAGACACCATTGAGGTCCCCTTAAACGCCCCTGAGACCTTCTGGTCATCTGAAACCGCCACTGAGTACTCTTTAAAACTGCCTTGAAATGTCCCTTAAATCTTCTGTACCCCGTTGAAATTCCTAGGAACCCCCTGAAACGCCCATGCAACCTACTTTTTCACTCCCCTCCAAATGCCCTCTGGCCGTCGTTGCTGTAGTTACCGTTATTATTTCATTTTCTCATACACAAATGCATAAAAATCCTTTGAATATGCATAAAAACAATTTGCGTAAAAAGTGATTTTTGGTCTGAAGAACCATACCTGATTCTATAATTCACGATTCACGAACTAACTTTCGTTTCGTTTAACTTCTGATTAATTTAATCAACGGATCAACGGTTAAATTGGCTTTGGTGGTTTGGATTTCTTCGATAACGCACTAGTTGCCACGAGAGGTCAGAATCGAAAGACTTTGCTCTTGACTATCTTCGACCCAGTAGCCTGTCCCCTTTGCCTTTTCCCAATTTCCCTTTTTCTTTCTCTTTCTGACGTGGGTGTGTCATGGCATCCACTTCTCCCCTTTTTGGCTCATTTTGTGTATATGTTGTCTTAGATCTGTTCAGTGTTAGGTACATGTGTGTTAACAAATTTTGTTCTGATTTTTTAATTATCTCTAGCAATTGACTAACTTATAACAAATAACAAAATACCTATAACAAATTAACAATTTACTAGCATTTTTATCTAAATTCTACTAACAAATATATGCTTAAGAACTAATAAACAAAGTTAGCGTTTCTTGACGGTAACAGTGGTTTTTGTGTACATACTTTCATTAGTAAAAAAACCTCAATTAATCCACCTAGCGGTGATGGCGCCTTTCTCGTGCCGTCGAAACCCAATTACAATAAAATTTATGTGAAATGTCGATGAACATCGCACTTACATACAATTAACAGAAATCCATTTCATGATAAGTACCAGAAATCATATCGTTTATCTGGCTTTTAATGTTTGAAAAAAAAAACGCGGACACCGTCTTCAGCCAAAGGCTGCACAGACTGAATATGAAACTTAACACTAGACAAAGGATACACGGAGCATACACCAGTGGATACGGAGAAGAAACTATTCTCACGAAAAGTTTCATCGCCCGGAGCGGGAATCGAACCCTCACCCCACAGCATGGTGCGATTAGAAACTTGGTGACCCTAACTGCACGGCTACGAGGCTCCACTTTTAATGTTTGAGCCTCAAGCTCTTAAGAAAAAGCCGCTATCTTGAATTTGAAGCCGCCATTTAGGATTTAAGATTGCGATCTTGGATGTTCTGGTCGCCATTTTTGGAGTCCATGCATTTTCCCTACGAAAAATATACTCATACTGAATGGTTTTAGAGCCTCAAACTTCCTTAAACAGCCACCATTTTGAATTTAGAGCCGCCATCTTGAATATTATAGTCGCCATTTTTGGATTTCAGACATCTTCCTCATACCAAATATATCAACAATACATTGTTTAAGGCCCTAAAACTCCATTTAACAGCCGCGATCTTGAATTTTGAGCCGCCATATTAAATTTTAGATCACCATCTTGGATATCCTGATCACCATTTTGAACTCTGGACATCTTCCCCATACCAAATATATCAATATTGCATGGTTTTAAAGCCTGAAACTCAATTAAAAAGTTGCCATCTAGAAATTGGAGCCGCCATTCTAAATTTTAGATGTATCGCATGATGGGGCTAGATTCAGTTTTATATACGGTTAGTTCTACCGGTGCTGGTCCGGATCACTGAAATGGTCATAACTCCGGAACGCCTTGGCCGATCCGGACCATTTTAAATAGCAAAAAATTCTGGTTCGATTCAAGCTATAATCCGAAACATCGACCAATGGGAAGCGCCTTAAAAGTGAGTGAACTTACTTTGCGCACAGACATACATACGTACACACATACATACTGGCTTCATCTCAATTTGTCGATTGGTATATGCGACTTGATCCTCCGAGCCTTTTTTTTTCGAAAAATCGTTTTTTGAGTGAAATTATAGCTTTTTTGATCATGAACCGTCGGTCATTAAAATTGGTTGGGGTTAATTGCCAAAAAGTGATGTGAGTTGGAAAACTAAGCTATCTAACTAAACCAATAGATCCCAAGATCTTTTTTGCTAGAAAATATAATAATCTTTCCAATGAGGGCTGCGATAAGGTTTCTGATACAGTTTTCTTGCTAACCCTTCATCAGGTTATCGAAAATGCCGCTGTTTGATATGTCGCATGCATGGGTTTGGTACTCTTTTATATTTGGCCACTTCCGGCGGTTCCGGAACACTATCGGTTCAGAAATGGTCTGAGACTATTTTCTTGCTTTCCGTTCATCAGATAATCGTAAATGCCGTGGTTTGATGGGTCGCATGCATGGGTTTGTTGCATTTTCATGTCTGGCCCCTTCCAGGGTCACCGGTCCGGAACACCTAAATGGCCATAACTCCGGAACGGCTGGACCGATCCGATCCATTTTCAATAGGAAACAATGGGACCAGATTACCCGTCGAATGAACCGTCGGTCATTAAAATCGGTTGAGGTTTACTGCAAAAAAGTGATGTGAGTTTTTTTGTACACACTCACACATACACACACAGACATCACCTTGATTCGTCGAGCTGAGTCGATGTGACTCGACCCTTCGGGCCTTCTATCAAAAAGTCATTTTTGGAGTGAACATATACCCTTTCCAGTACACTTAGTGTACGAGAAAGGCAAAACATTGCAAAAGGTGCTGATATCTCTAAAACATTCTCAAAACTTTTAATTAGAAGGCATTGAACATGGTGCAGAATGTTTTCGATTGACAAATTGGGAAACTAATTTGTGGAAAATATCGCATGCTGGTGAGGTTCAAACCCACGATTCGCTTGACCGGCGCATAACCGAACAAGGTAAAATTTTGCGGAAAAGAAAGCCACTTCATAAACGCCACCTTTTCACAATTTCGTTTCTTTTTCCTTTGTAACCCTCTAAAACGCTCATAAAACCTCCAGGCAGGGATGCCAGATGATTTTTTGAAAAATCTGTTTCATGCTTTTCAAAAATCTGAATCCCATATAAATTTGGGTGAAAATTTTGTATCCCATACAAAAAAAAATCCTCCTAGTTCAAAAATCTGTATTTCATGTAAAACGAAATCGGTACGGACGCTTAAAAATCTGTAGACCATAGATTAATCTGTATATATGGCTTCCCCGTCTCCAGGTACCTTCCTGAAGCACCCCGAAGCGATCCTGAGACCCACTTGATCGCCGGTAATCACTAAGACCATGCTGATATAATAATGGATTTTATTCACGATCACGCTTTATTTTGTTATAGAAATATATTTGAATTTCTTGGGCATCTAAGATGCATACACACTTAATTTCGATTACCGAGTTCGGTAATTTTTTGACGAGATTAAAACTGCTGAGCACCGAACTCGTTCAGCAAAAATGCATTGTTTACCTTTTCCATACGATTTTGACAGTTGTTTTACTGAACCTCAGTAAAATCGATTACCGAAACTACCGAGATCGTACTGCTGTTATAATCTTGTCAAAAAAGTACCGAACAGGCAATTCAGAAATAAGTGTGTACGTTTTCATAGTAAGGATTTTGCATTAAGAAGAAGAAGAAGGAGAAGCACCGAGAGTTATTTAAATGTAGATTACGCCAGTGGATCCTGGTCTTCACAGAAATTTTAAAAAATTTATTTATGATGATGTTCAAGGTTTGAAAAAAAAAATTGAACGTATCTTGATCCATACAAAATTGAAATCAATCAAAAAAAATAAGCAAGAATTTCAAAATTTCCATGTTAATCATGTCTGGTAGCAAAATTTTCAAATAAAATTAATTTTGTAAAGTGAAGCACCGGAAAAGTATGTACGAATGCAAGCCAATGAGCGACTCGCTTCATGCTAACCAAACAATATAAAAAATGTTTACAATTCAGCAAATTATCATCCCCGCAGGCATCAACCATCCAAGTAACCCTTAACGATATGAGCAGCAGTATCACGGCACGGCTACATGCCGCGTCGGTGCCTGCTTGGATGAATCCAATTCCCCAATGTCAAAAGGCTTCGCAACAACAACGAGCCCTGATGCGCTATTGCTCTTTGATGAGTGGAAACTTTTACCCCCACTCACGATTCCGTGCTACAAAAAAAAAACGGAGCTTGGGATGCACGGCAAGACGGTTGGTTGCCCGGATTTACGATATGAAGAATGCATAAATAATTCATAAGCACTTTTCTCCTCCGCGCAGTCCCGGGTGCGATGCGATGTCTCCTCTGGGACCGATCTGCTATGCTGATCCATCCATCCGACGACGCGGCAGCGCGGCGATGCAAATTGTGGAAAAGGGTTTGTACCTTTCCACCCACGCCACGTCCAACCTACACATGCATGTTTCTGGCGCGGGACCAGAAAATCCCCAATCCATCAACACCAGAGTTTCGCGCAGAAAGTTTTCGCTCTGCGTGGCGTGGCGTGGGGGTGCAATCAGACACAGGCGAAATTTAACACCGAAGACCCCAGAAGCACAATACCCCCGATCCGGGAACATTGCCAGTCAGCGTAATGTCAGTCTCCAGTGTAACCTGCAGCAGAGGAATCCCAAACGGCGGCGAACCCGTTCGTTGAGGAAAAGTTTTTCGCTGAAGATGAATAAACCAACTTGTTTTTTTTTTCTTCTTCTTGTTGTATTGGCATACGGTTGGTTGTCTGGTGTGAATTAATTCACTTTTCAAAGTTTCCAAGACACCAGGCAGGCAGTGATGGTATAGAAATTTTCTTTGCAAGCGATAAAATAGGAATTATCTTTTCAACCAAAAGTTGGCTGGGGATTGTCACTTTGAGTGCGAAATTGAGAAGTTTTATCACGGCTTTTCGCATGGGTTGGTCGCCTTTGAAAATAAAGTTGAAACGGGGTTTTTAGTATCCCCCCACGGTAGGGAAGACATGGCAGCAATATTTGAACGGTTAATTCGATACTTTTGGCATGATTAGGAGAAATTCGCCTTGTTTCAGGTGGACCAATGGCGAGCTTGTTTCACATGTTGCTTTGGATGTTAAACTAATCTTGCTCAATCACAGAGTGAAAACGTGTTATTGAGCCAAATTAAATTGCAAAAAGTTGATTACAGCACGAGTTGTACATTTACAAATACAAAGAGTGTTGAAAAAACCGGGTTTTGCAACGAGTTCCATACAAAACTATAAATATGCATTTTTTTTCATTATACAACTCATTTGAGTTGCATAATGTTTATATAATGCACATTAGGCAACTATTTTTCATTGCACGGAGAAGATTTTTGGCAAGTTAAAAAAATATTTCTGAGAGTTATTTGGGCTATTCAGTTGATAGTTGTTTTGAACGTGATGTTTTGCCATTTTGAGCATACTTCTACCGTCTCATGAACAATATTCTATTATTGAATCAACAAAATATATAAAATAACTATGAAAAGACAAATACAACTATATGTATATTCAATTCGATAAACCGTCTGCCAATATAAATGATGTATGGTTGAATCAATAATCTGAATGCCGACGCCGATTCCAAGCGCATTTTCTTTTTTTTAACATGGCATCTGTTAGTGAAAATATCGTAAAAGAGTTTATCGCAAGATAAGTTTTATTTTTTAAAATGGTTTAATCTTTCAAATGAGATTATTATACAATTCCTCTGTAGGTATAAATAGAATTATTAGTCAGAGTATGAAAATTGATGTACTTGTTCTGCATTTCAGCAAACGGCTACAATATCAGCTTTTTCTGGATAACTTGGAAATCTAGATAACGCCATCATTGTCGGCGGACCGAGTAACAGGTGAATTCCTCAGGTAATTTTATCGTTGACTCAAGTTCTTAAATACATTATAATGTACTATAGTTTTAATCCTTGATATCCATTTTTAGGGTCGACTACCGGTTCCACAACCATTGAAGGAATTGAAAAAGGATCTACATAAAAAACATCCAGTGAAAGGCGGCCAAGAGCCAAATGGATGACTCAGTACCAGTATCCGACTCCAGTATTTTTGTGAAATAGTAAAATAAACAAAACTTCTTGATAGAAAAAACCAAATTAATCCACCTATTGGTGATAGTGCCTTTCTCGTCGAACATATTCTCACAATCTTTCCGACAACGTAAGTCAAAGTGTTTCTGAATCCGAATATTTTTATAGAAGAGCAAGCATTTTATCAAAGACATCTTTAAATTGACTTAAAACTTATTGATTGCACATAGTCCGACGTTATGTTCAACGTATAGGCAGGGCTGAAAAATATCAGACTTCTCAGTTGACTGCTTAAGCACTTTGTTGAGCACCTTCACTAACACTGGAGGCTGATCAATATCAAGACGATACTAACAAGCTAAGCTATAAATCTTTACACAATCACAGATCACAAATTTTTTTTTCTGAACATTTGGGCTATATCTTATTGACCGTTGAAAACAAGAGCGATAGGTAGTGAGTATAGTGCGACGTCTGTTTGTATGTGGGTTTAATTTGTAAGATTTTGTTCTCTTACACATATTTATCGCTTGCATTGATTTTATTAACTTTCGTAGTTACGGCGAAGCACCAAACGCTGGTTGTGCAACTCTACCGGTAGTCTCACGCAAAACAAGAAAAGCTACCAAAAATTGAGATATGCCTTTTCTACCAATTTATGTATTAAAAACGTACAGAAAATGTGATAAATCATAATCCATTCGTTGTATTAAGATGCGCTACACGGTTCCATAGCGTCCATACCACTACACATAAACGCCTCCATTCAAACCCGAGAAGTTGAACCGGGTTGCGTCTAAAAATAACTTTCGCTTCGCTGCTGAGCTTCGCGTCCTATTGTCTACATGGAATTTTCCACTTGCAAACAGCAACCTGCTGGATGCGGGCTTTTCAGTGCACAATGGGTCTAGAGTCGTACTTACGAAGACAAAAATGTTTCTGCCAAGTTCTGTCATTTCTTTTTTTTTTTTTCATTATTGTGAAATGAGTACGGTCACTCGAGTGTGGCTTATCCAAAAATCTGCTGATTAATTATTCTCTATACAATATCAGAATGTTTTACAAAGTTATAGCAAATTTACAAAAATAAATGGTTCAAGGTTCTGTCAGTAGGCGGCGCTAGTTACGAATTAATTGAAGCATGCAACTTTTATTTATTATTTCAAATATATTCAGCAAGCTGTAACTTTTTCAATAATGCACCAAATATTCTCAATTTTTTCCTGCCAGTTGCACAACTAGTAAGCTATAAACGGTACAAATTTGGGCTCGATTGGATAACTTTACATAAAATTGGAGCAACTCTAATAAAGTAGTTCATATTTGAGTGTTCTTCGTTTAATTGCTATATCTCTGGATCAAGTGAACCGAATGAAATGCGACATTGCAAAAATATCAATCATTTGAATGATTTTGCAAATGTGCAACTAACGCCGCCTAGTGGACCATTAACTGTAAGCCCTTGACTCACTTAACAACGTTGTCGAAGACACCAACTTTCTAAGTGGTGAGAGTCCTGAGATATATGAAATTTAGAATTTGCCGTTTATTAGTGGAATTTCTAATTAAACGATCCATCACCATCCATCATGGCATCGCAAATAATATTATTAGAAAGCAGATTTTTGAATCAGTTTAACCAGACGAACCACCCTAACATAACAATAATAGGGAATGGGGTAAACAATTGAAAATAAACTTTCTAAAACACAATATGTGTCTAAAAACTTAAAGCTGAAGCAGTTTTGCAGTTGAGCAGTTGAAACAGTTTTGTCTTCGCAAATACGGCTCTGGACCCATTGTGCAGTGTGGCGGCTGCATCACTTCCATCACCAAGCCACGTTTGTGTTGATCATGATGGCTTTCAGCCTCTTGTCTGTTCATGTGCAGTAATAGCCGTGCTGGTTAGAGCGCAGGATACTGTGTATCACCATGATAGTGTCTCGGTTCGATTCCCGCCGCTGCCCGTATTTCTTTTTAAACATGTATTGGTATTTGATGCCGCCGCTGCTGGCCATGATGATCAGTCTAAAAATAGAACAAATAATGAGAAACCAGTGCGACAGAGCACACGCACACATGCGAAATTTTCTTTTTCCAGATTCTAGGAAGCCAATACAATTTTTGGTATACTGCCACCTACCAATTTTTGTATTTGCAAGGCCCTAATACAATATTTGTATATGTTTCATACCCAATTGTATTAGAATCTGCCAATCTCAGGTTGCGTGCTGTAATGTGGTGTGAGCCTATTTTCTAGTTAACCGTTCCTCGGGTTATTCAAAAAGCCGTGATGTAATATGTTGCATGGTACATTTGGTTACCTTCGATGCGGTACCGGAACAGGTTCCGGAGCACACCGGATCTCCCAAATATAGTCTGAGACTATTCCATTGCTAACGTTCATTAGGTTACCCAAAAAAAAACACGATTTGATTTATCTCATGCATGGGTGGGTATAGATCACTTTTACATTTGACCACTTCCAGTGGGACACCCAGAACTGGTTTCGGCACACTACCGGTTGTCTAAAATATCCCAGGTAACCAATAAGCATTTAAATAAGCTGTATTTCAGCTATAAAACTGCATTATATCTGCTTGCTGCTGTATCATAGCAGTTCGACTGCTGAATTGCTCTGAATTAGCAATTCAAATGCTGCTTAAAATCTGACAGCTGTTATGTAGCATTTCAAATGCACGATATTTTTTTGGTTAATAAGCATCCTAACTGATACTTTATTGCCATAAAACTGCTAAGAGAGATGAGCGATGCTAAAACTGTTACACATTTCAACTTTTCAATTCATGTACCACGACTATAGGATCCATTAGCATTCAGATGTCCTATCATTTACTGGCAGCAACAAATTAAATCAATGAGAAAACAAATATTTTCCAAATAAATCGCATGGAATAAGAAACCAATTATGTCATCGTCATGTGGATGGTTTAATTATCAGCACTTGTCCGAGCCGTTGTCCGGGCACAGCAAAATAACTGCCGGTGTGGTACTCAAGCCTTTAATAGATCCAAAAATTAACGCACATTATCTGATCGTTTATAGCTCATCCTGTAGCGTGGCTCAGCATCATCATCTGCCAGAGGATTGTGGGATCGAATCCCAATTTCAGCGGGAACAGCAAAAAACAACTGCAAAAATAAACAACAGCCCCAATGTCGCACAGGAGAGTGTGAGTAAAAATAGAAAGGGAAGAATATGAAGCGACTGAAATGCGCAGTGGAAAATATTTTTGATAATGATCGATTTTTTGGGGATAGGAAAGATAAGCATTTAATCAGCCGTATATTGGACCAAAACCTGCTTTTAACTAGCACTTATGGCGCATATACGGCATATTAGCATTTTATGACCTGCAGTCAAGGCGTATATAGTGCTAAATAAATGCAATTTTTACTGCTTATTGGTTACCTGGGTATGGTCTAAGGCTATGTTCTTACGAATCGATCATCGTGTATTCAAAAAAGTTGCTATTTGATGTACTGTCAAACACTTATTTGTGCATTTCGCCAGTTTCGGCGAGACACTCGAAAGTGGTTCCGGTACACTACCGGTAGTCTTAAAGTGGCCTGAGACTTTTCTTGCTGACCGTTCTGCGTGTCATCGAAAAAGCCGATTTTTAATGCACGGTGTGCATGCGTTTGGTTCCGTTCTACATTTGACCACTTACGGCGGAGCACCTGGAACCGATTTCGGCACAGTATTGGTTTTCCTAGGTGTGGTCTATGATTGTTTCTCTTGTTAACCGTTCATCAGGTTACCAAAACAGCTATTTATGGGGTTTGTTCTCCTTTACATTTGATCACTTCCGATGGGGCACCCTTAATCGGTGAGGAATACTACCGGTTGTTCCAAATATGGCCGGAAACATTTTTTTTGCCAATCAAGATACCTAAAAATCCGCGATTTGATTGGTCGCATGGGTTTGGTTCACTTTTTTGTTTGGCGATTTCCGGCGGGACACCCGGAACCGATTTTGGATCACTACCGGTTTAGATACATATGATCTGAGAATATTTTCCTGCTGACTGTTCATCAGGATATCAAAAAAGCCACTATTTGATATGTCGCATGTATGGGTTTGGTTAACTTTTAAACTTGGCCACCTCTGGCGGGGCATCTGGAACCGGTTCTGGAACACTACTGGTTCCGATATGTTCTGAGAATGCTTTCCTGCATACTGTTCATCAGGTTATCGAAAAAGCCGCGGTTTGATATGTCGCATGCATGGTTTTAGTTCAATTTCATATTTGGCCACTTCCGGCGGGACACCCGGAACCGGTTCCGGAACACAACCGGTTCAAATATGGTCTGAGAATATTTTCCTGCTTACCTTTCATCAGGATGTCAAAAAAGCCACTATTTGATGTGTCGCATGCATGGGTTTGGTTAACTTTTATACTTGGCCACCTCCAGCGGGACATCTGGAACCGGTTCCGGTATACTACCGGTTCCAATATGGTCCAATGTATTCCTTCTTACTGTTCATCAGGGTATCGAAAAAGCTGCGGTTTGATATGCCGCATGCATGGGTTTAGTGCACTTTTATGTTTGGCCACTTCCGGCGGGACACCCGGAACTGGTTCCGGGACACTACCGGTTGAGATATGGTCTGAGACCATTTTTCTGCTTACCGTTCATCAAGTTATCGAAAATGCCGTAGTTTGATGTGTCGCATGGATGGGTTTGTATCGTTTTCATATCTGGCCCCCTCCTGGGGTACCGATCCGGAACACCTAAATGGCCATAACTCCGGAATGGCTGGACCGATCCAAACCATTTTCAATAGGAAACAATGGGACCAGATTCCGCGTCGAATGAACCGTCGGTCATTAAAATCGGTTGAGGTTTACTGCCAAAAAGTGTTGTGAGTTTTTTTTTGTACACACACATACACACATACACACACACATACATACACACACACATACATACACACAGACATCACCTCAATTCGTCGAGCTGAGTTGATTGGTATATGTGACTCGACCCTCCGGGCCTTCTATCGAAAAGTCATTTTTGTAGTGAACATATAGCCTTTCCAGTACACTTAGTGTACGAGAAAGGCAAAAAGATTGAAGCAACTATTTATTTGTTCAAACGTACTAAATGGATATTAAACATCACGATTAGAAATAGTTGATATCACTAAAAAATGTAAGAAGCTGTCAAAATCTTCAACAAAAATATAGTTCTTTTGAAAATTAATATAGTTGAACCAATAATACTATTATTCAAATCAATAAAAAAGTATTGTTGTCACAACTATACGGTATAGTTGTTACAACTATAAGATAGTTGAATTGAATGTTTATTTTTGTTATCTCTAAATTCATAGGAAATTTTAGTTGATTTAACAGTAAATTTAATTGAGTTTACCGAGATTTCTTCCCCGTGTTATGTTACTCATTTCAGTTGCATAATAATTTAAGTTAAAATACACGATAATAAAAAAAAAAAGTTGCTTAATGAACTGGTACGGAAAAGTTGGTCATTATGACACTGAAATGAGTAGTATGAAACAGAAATTATGATACTGAATTGCATAAATTCTTATTCTAAACATGAGAAATTCGCCTCTGATCCATAAAATGATGTGTGATTTTGGGACTTCTTTCCAGCATTTCTTCAGAAATCCCTTGAAGTAAAAGAAATATTTTAGAGATTTCTTCAGGAATTAATTCGAGGATTTCCTACTAATTCCCACAAAAAATTCTCAACGAGTTCTTAAAACTATATATTCATTAGGAAATTTTCTCCAGGGACTTTAATAAGTTTCAGGAATTAATCAAATCACTTTACTAGTGTTTTTTTCTGATTTTTTTTACAAATATAAATATTGAGGGAAATTTTATATGGATTGGTACAGAAACTCCTGCTTTGTCTCCTGAATTCCCCTCTGATCCCTTTAGAAATCATTTAGAGGATTTCTACAAAATTTTATCGAAAGAATTATTTAGAAAATCATTCATGGATATCTTAAGAAATTCCTCCATGGATTCAAGTGAAAAAACGTTTAGCGATTTCACAAGAAATTCCTCCGGTGATTCTTACAGAAATCTGCCAGTAAATTATTAGGAAATTTTGCCAGAAATTCCTATGGAGATTTCTTTTAGAATTCCTTCAGGAACTCTTCGTTAAGTGAACTCCTAGTTTCCACTTAAGTGTTCTCCAGAGCTATTGCTAATTTGGAGAAAACTTTCCGTTTTACGGTAGAACGAAAAGCTACCGCAGCTGTCAGACTGCTGATTTTCACTGAGGTATCATTGATCTACCCTAGCGATGCCTTGGATAGCCTTGGATACGAGGTTGATGATCATTGTTTGTTGTTGGTTTTCAGTGCAATTCACCTTGCAAGCATACTTTGATTTGGCCTTTAGTTTCAATGATAGGATGATTTTCAAGCTTGCGGTAGGAATTTGACAGCTGTGGTAGAACTCGGCGGCTACCGCAGAGTGGAAATTTTTCTAAAAATCCGCAATATCTAGAGGTTATTCCTGAATTTCTTTAAAAAATTATCCAGGAGTTTCTTTCATAAAGCCTTGCACAGATTCTTTTTGAAGTTCTTTCACAACAAATTTCATGGATTTCTTAATCCATTGTTGTCCATGTTTATAGGGTTATTGAAAAATGGCCGTTTCAGATGGACTATATTTTTTAGAATTTTTGACGTTCATGAGAAGATTTTGGCAAAACTCCAGGAAAAAGAGAACAAATAAGACTGGACCACGAATTTCCGAAACAATTCCTAAAGTGATTCTAGAAAACCAATAAATAAGAAACTTCAATGGCTAAAATTCATGATTGATTGACTGATAGACAAAGTTGGGCATTTTTTTTATTACCGTACGGGATCGGGCCGAAGGGTCTCAGATTTTCTTGAAACTTTTTTCCACTGGCAGGCTTCATGGATATAAGAACAAAAAAAATTGAAAAAAATCAGGGTCGCCTATTTTCCCGGAAAACTCAGGTGGAAATTCTTTGTTTTCCCCTGACACTACTTACTTTGAAAAGTCATAACTCAAGAACGAAGCATCAGAGAAACAAAGGTTACTTCAGAAAATGAAAGCAAATTTTCTCAGAAATCAAAAAAAAAATATGAACTGGAAAAAGTTTTCTACAAAATTTTCCACAGTTGAGAAAATTCGTGAAGAAAAGCGGGAAAAACAAATCCCGAACTCGTGGAAATTTTTTAAAAACATATTTTTGAGACGGTTATTTCATAAGCTTTAATCGCTGAAATTTTTGGAATGCAATTTTTTTTCCTTTTTAAGTTATGACCAATTTTGCTCAAAATGTTCAAATGTATCATATTAGCCTTTTCTTTGAAAAATTATATCTCAAGAACAAAGCACCGTAGAAACAAAGTTTTCCGATGAAAATGAAAGCAAATTTTCTCAGGAATCAAAAAAAAATATGAAGTGGAAAAAGTTTTCCACGAAATTTTCTACCGTTAATTGAAATGAAATTTTTGGAATGAACTTTTTTTTTTCTTTCTTGAGTTATAGTCAATTTTGTGAAAAATGACAATGACCATATATGGTCATTTTTCACATAATTGGCCATAATCAAGAACGAAAAACAAGTGTTTTCCAAAAATTTCAGCCATCAAAGCTTATGAAACTACCTTCTCAAAAATATTTTTTTTCTTTACAAATTTCCTCAACGGTGGAACATTTTGTGGAAAACTTTTTTCTTTTCATACATTTTTTTTTGATTCCTGAGAAAATTTGCTTTCATTTTCTAAGAAAAACTTTGTTTCTACGATGCGTCGTTCTTGAGTTATGATTTCTCAAAGAAAAGGCTTATATGACACATTTGGACATTTTTCAACAAAATTGGCCATAACTCAATTAACTATTTTGAATTTTTTTCATAAATTCATCGTTGAATTCCCTCAAAACCGAGTAATGACTGCATGTCTGCATATCAACTTACACTAGTTTACAGCATTTTTGAACTCGGTAAGCTGATGATCATTTTCGGTGTAGGATCATGCCCTGAGTTCGAAAACGCGAAAGAAAAAGAGCGGATTTTTTTTCCATACAAGGTTGAGGATTTAAAATTGATTTTTGTTCTATTTTTAAGGACAGACTTGTTAGAATCCCAAAATGGCCGCCACAATGGCCGACTTCGGCACCTACTCACGATTTTGAGCGCACAAATCTCTTCGTAAACAAAACCAGCGCACCTGATCTTTTTATTTAAAGCTTATTACAAGTGAGCAAGAACAGAATAATGAAATGCACTGTCGTTTGAAGTTTGCTTCTTGAGATTTGTGCGTCTGAAGTTCTGATGCACTGTTGAAGCGGGATTCCATGACGTTTGTCCTTAAGCAAAGTCGCTCACTTCAAATATCTCATTCTCCATAATCAATGCTCCGATTGAGTTGATTTTTTCACTGTAACTCGCCTATATATGATATGTCAAATAAACGTAGAGAAAGAATTTTTAAATTCTTTTTTTCTTCATATATTTTTGGAAATTTCGCTAAAATTTAGTGAGGTTGTCCCTTAAACATCATGAATTTCATCAATCTGATGCCAAACCTGCATTCAGACGATCGAATGGTATTATATTCAGCTTTTAATTTATGGAAAAAGATTTAAAATTGGTTGAACAAAACGTAAGATTTGTGAATCTAAGTAATTTCCATATTTTAAAAAGTTGTAAAACTCGATATTGAGCTAAAACTCAAAAACTGTTCTACTTAAAATTGTTTGTAGGTCAGTTTCAAAATCAGCGCTAAATTGTGATTCAAAAATTTTGATCGTTGA
The DNA here is from genome assembly GCF_035046485.1 of Aedes albopictus. Lineage (NCBI taxonomy): Eukaryota > Metazoa > Arthropoda > Insecta > Diptera > Culicidae > Aedes > Aedes albopictus. Next base: position 10,574,291 of record NC_085136.1, read on the forward strand.
CAGAAGTTCACGACTTTCGTTTTATTTTGTAAACTAGTGTTATTTGTCAATAAAAAGTTCTCCAATTCATAGGAAGCTTGCCAATTCGCATCACTGGCTTTTCTTAATTTTTAATCACTCAGCAAAGATGACTATATTTGAAAATACACCCAAATTATTCCTGAGTTGTCTTCTTTTTTATGACTCGACGTCCCCAATGGAAGTAGGCCTCTGCCTCTCTTCAACTTAGTGTTCTTTGAGCACTTCCACAGTTATTAATTGAACGGTTTTCTTTGCCTGCCATTGCATGAATTTATATATTGTGAGGCAAGTACAATGATACACTATGCCCAGGGAGCCGAGAAAATTTTCCCGACCGGAACAGGAATCGAACCCGTCATCTCTGGATTGGCGATCCATAGCCTTAACCACTAGGCTAACTGGAGACCTGAGTTGTACTCTTTGCCTCAAATATATTTTTGTAATTGTTATCTCGTTAATATAGATAAAAAAATGTTCTTCAATTTTCCACCAGTCTTATTTGGGTGCCTGAATTCCTTTTCAAATACTGGTAAAACATCTAGTTGAGGAAAACGAGTGATCGTAAATGTTCAAGAATATGTATAGCACAACATGATTTCAAAATGTATTGTTTTGACAATCAATGCATTTGCATAATAACTAAATGAAAATAAGAGCGATACTAATTTAAATACATCAAACACCAGTTTTTTCACAGTAGTGTCAAAAAGTGGGCTTTTAAAGGCTTTCCGCTAAGCTAATTTTTAGTCTTTTATCATGGAAAAATTAAATCTCACTTAGGGTGGCGAAAATGTTTTTCTCAAGCTCCAAGGGGGCGATACCTCCTAAAAGTTTGGGAAACACTGAGCTAGAGGATCCTCTAGAAATTTATCCAAGAATTACACTGGAAAAGCGCCTATGGGTTTCTTCAGAAGATGCTCCATATTTTTTTCCAGAAATCCGTACAAGAATTCATTCCGGAAATCATCCTCGGATTTCTTTAGAAAATCTAAAATTGTGTAGCTTCGTGGTCACCACGCACTTAGTCGCATAGTGCTAGGGAGCTCGAGTTCGATTCCCGCCGCAGCTATTTTCTTGATTTTCTCGGCTGTGGTACTGGGCGCTGCATGCTAGTTCAAAGAGCATGTAGCTCATTGGTGGCATTGAACGTGTCCAACCGTGTATTCAAAAAAAAAAATAGAATTTCTCAAGAAATTTCTTCAGGAATACATTTAGCAAAACAGAAATTTCCCTAGAGATTCCTTGCAAATTCTTAATGAGAAACCTCAACAAATTGTCTAAGGATTTTTTAAAGATTTTATATTTGGATTCCTTAAAAAATTACTCTAGAAAATCGTTAGTAAAATCTACCGAGGTTTCTTCCAGAAACTTCTTGAGTGGTTTTTCCAAAATTCTTCAAATCTTCCTTAATTAATTTCCAAGAAATGTCCTTTAAGAACTCTTTTGGAAAGATGTCCATGGACTCCTTCAAAATTAAATAAACCAGGGATTATTTTTGAAATTATTTTTGGGATTCATTCAAACAAATCTTCAGAAATTTCTCCAGGATGCCTTCATTAATTCTTTCAAGGGAAATCTTCCAGAGACGTGTTCAGAAATTCGTACATCAAAAAATCCACCTGGGTTTTGTTCAAAAATAACTTAACAGATTCTAATGAAAATTCTTGAAATTTCTTCGGGGAATCATATCTAGAATCATCATCAGGCAGTAATTCCTTCAGAATTTCGATCAGATACTCCTCCTTTCCCAGAAACTTATCCGAAATTTCTTCTAAATATAACTCTATTGATTGCTCCACGAATTCTTTGCCGAAATAGGTCAGAAATATTTCCGTTGAATTTCGTTAGGAATTCTTTCAGGAATATCTCATGAGTATTTTGAGGGATTTATACAGAAGCTAATCTAGGCGTTTCTCCAAGAATTTCTGCAGGATCTTTTTTTAGAAAAACGTACGCAGATTACTCCACGAACACTTTCAGAAGATCCTCCTTAAATTCGCCAACAACGGTTCTCGAGAAGTTTCACCATAAAGTTCTACAGGAATTCCTCCTGGGACCCCTTTAGGATTTGCCTCTGATTTTTCTACAGATATTCATTCAAAAGTACTTCCTAAAATATCTACGAGTTTGTACTCCTGCTCGGACTCATTCAAATGTTTTTCCTAAGACTTTTTCAGAGTTTTAGGATATTCAGACATTTACTTTAAAAAAATCTGCAGCGATTTCTTCGCAAAATTCTTCCAAGAGTTTCAAGAGATTTTTTTAGAAATTGGTCCCTTTATTCCGTCAGACATATCTTTTGGGATTCCAACAGATGTTCCTGCAAAAATTGTTTCAGATATTCTTCCAGGATTTTTTTTTCAAAAATTCTTCAAAAAAAATGCACAAAATTTGCTCAAACAATACTTGAAAGAGTTTCTGAAGGAATCCATTAAAAGCTATGCATTTGGAAATTCCCAGAAACAGCTCTTGAAAATTTTCTGAAAAGATTCTTGGACAGAAAGTCCTAAAAATGAAACTTCTTAAGATACCTTGTTAACTGCAAGAAAAAATGCTTGATAAATTTCTGAATAGATCCCTAAATGGTACCTTAAGATATCTATAGACTACCATGCCACAAAAGTTCAGCCTATTGGACGCAGTGGCTTAATTTCCCCAACAGGGGGAAAAAAAAGCCAATCTGTTAAAAAGTACAGGTCGTAGGGCAGAAGTTTCACGCATTCGATGTATTCGTTCAATAAATGACCTACATGCCTACATTCACCTTCTATAAATTTTCACACTTATTCGCAACCTAGCGAAAACTATTATACCTATCATCTTCACTATCCACTTTGATCTCTACTCCCTTACTCTCTGAGTATAAAAAGACCGTTAAAGCCATGAAATGATAAAGTTTTGCGAATAATATTCAAATCTATTTCGTCGTAAATGACGAAGAAAATTCCAAAAAAGTGTCGAAAAATTCATAAAGTAATGGTCCAAGGATTTCCTGAAAAAATTGTCGAAGAAAGGTGGAAAGAAATTACTGAATGATTTCTCAAAAAAAAACTGCCTTAGCAATTCTATAATAAATTTCTAAAATAACCTTAATGCCATTGCCTCAAATTTCCTCAAAGAATTTCCTCAAAGAATTTCCGAAAAGAATTGCCAAAAAATCCTCTGGAACAATTCAGAAAAATATCGCTTTTGTAATGACCAAGGGAATTACTGGAGAAACTAACTGAGTAATTGCCGAAAGGATTTGCAAGGAAATTCCAGCCACGTACCACGTAGGGGATGAAACTAAAACTAAATTGTATTCTCAGTGAAAGCTTTTGCTCTTCTGAGCAACTTTGCCGAAAGCAGCTTCCTTCTTAGTGGTTCAGAATGCGAGATATTCCAAAACCACTGGCAAAATATAATGCTATATATTACACTATCCAATATGGTGCTCTGTGGAGCTGCTTCCCGGTCCGATTATTGGTAACTTTTCATAATACCCGAAGAAGGATAATACATTCCTTCACACCAAAAACCGATTGGGGGTTTCAGCAAAAGTTTTCCTGAAATTCAGCAAAATTTGCTGATTTGTTCAGTAAACTCTGCTAATCACCAGTAACGTTTTGCTGAAATTGAGCAAACTTTGCAGAAAGTTCAGCAGAAAATTTTGCTGGACCCTTCAACTTGGCAAAATTCAGCAAAATATTGTTGAAAGCTACGATTTAAAACGGCTACGCAGTCTTTTAATATGCAGTGTAGAATTAGCAACTAGTTAAAATACACATAAATAAAAACAAAAAAAAAAAAAAAAAATATGTCACAAAACCCCAGTGTCGAAACGTCGTGCAAATAAGAAACCTCGTTTTCCCATAAGGACTGCGTAGCCGTTTTAAATCGTAGATTAAAATCCTCAGTCGATCTTTCAGAAGATTGTTGAAAGCGTTTTTGGTGTGTAATAATCGAATGAGTAGAAACGAGGTGAGCGAATGAGTTGGTGAATGATATGGTAGGTTGATAAGAGGGTGAATGTGAGCTACCCTAAAAATGAGTGAGTGAGCTAGTTACAGACTAAGAAATTAGAGCTTGGGGCAGAGAGCTGGCCCGTGAATTCGAGTGTGTCAGCAAGAGAGTTTGTGAAGTGGTGATGGTGAGCAGGGAATGAAATTATCAGCAAATTGAGACGAAAATCGACATTTTCCGAGAAACCGAATAATTCTCCGTTTCTTTTTCCTGCGAGAAATGATTGTCGGTCGCTGCTGTTGTCCACGACCAAAGATAGCCGAAAACTGAAAAACGCTCTTTTCATTTTCGCTATCCAACTTTATCGCCGGCAAAGTTATCGCGATAATTATCAGAAGACAAATTACAAAAATTGTGCCGCCAACGGGATTCGAACCTAGACCCTCCACAAAAATGTTTCTTTGCGCGCACCATAACCACGCGACCGCACAAGCTGCTCGAGAAGGTTTAGAAATTTGATGGTTAAAAGCTACCTTCGGTGGCGACGGCATAACGGGAAGGGGAACAAAGAGCAGAAAGCAAAACAGTCGGCTTTTCATTGCTGGTGATAATACATTTTCGGTGCTGCGGGAACAGCGAGAACACATTCTCGGGAGGAACCGGGTCTTAATTTATCGCTCGTCTTTTTTCACCGATAATGCGTGTGAGAGAGTTTTCTATGATCGCGATCGTGATCAATAATTTCATTCCTTGGTGGTGAGTTAGTGTGTATGAATTAGTGACTCAGTGGGAGGAGTAGTGAGTAAGTAAGTTAGTGTATTAATGAATATATGTTATCTGTTCCGTGGAGAGTAAGTTTACCAGTGTGTGAAATAGTGAGTTAATCAGTAAGTGAGTAATCGAAAGAGTTAATGAGCGAGTTTGTGAACGAATCAGTAAGTTTGTGAATGAGTTAGTAAATGAGCCTGTTAGTGAGTAACGGAGTATTAGTTAATAAGTGACTAACATAGGTAGTGAGTGAGTGATGTAGTGAGAAGGTGAGTGGTTTAATGAAAACTGCATAAGATATTGAGTTTATAAGTAAATTAATGAATGTATTAGTGAGTAAGTAAGTGGATTAATGAGAGATGTTGAGAAATCGCTCAAAGGGGCGTTTCCCTCTTCCAAATTATTAGTTCAAAATAAAAATAAATGAATAAATAAGTAAATTGTGAGAGATGTAGGAAGTCAATAATGTATTGAGTAAGTAATATGGTAAGTGTGTGAGTTGAAAGGTGAGTGAGCTGATTGTCGAGTAATGTAGTGAATTAGTAAGTGAGTGATGTAGTGAGTTGATTGAATGAAAAACTTCGTTTTCCCATAGTTATTCCCATACAAATTTTTAAGGGTTTGTGCAGTTCAATTTTCAACCAAATGGGCTAAAGTTTTGGGAGAAGGCAAAGAATTTAACGAATCGAATAAGCGGTGTGGAGCAAAAACGATTTTCTGAACCACGCTAGTATTTGTTTCAGAATAACGCTCGAATATTCGAAAGATGGGGGTCTTAATGTGCATTTGTATGCACAGATAAGTTAGCCACAAATGCATTGTTTGGAATAAGACCAAATCACATAAAGCAAATGCCTCTCTCTATGTTATTCATAATTTTGCACTATTAGTGGTCCCTCACTGGCGATGCACACAGAACGAGGCATCGTTCTGTGCCCCATGCAAGAGAAAAGCACGTTCTCCATGGTAAAGTTCATTAATTTTGAAATACACGGTCATTTCTGGTAGCTTGCGTGCATCTAGCTGCACACCATAGGCAAAACCGTGCTGCAATTTCCAAACTGCATGACCTCACTGCTCACCAGTGTTGTCATGGTAAAATCAGAGCTGGTTACTCAAAGTTTCCGAACCTCAGCGCCCCCTATGCTGGTACGCCCCTAGGAAATGACTTCACTATTGCACATAATTAAGAATTATTCCGGGAAAACCCCTGCATGCGGAATTTTTATGTAATTATTGTGAAAATGGCATTTTAACTGAAATTCCTTAATATATGAGTTTTATAAGAATTTCCATTAATATATATATCTAGAAAATTCTCCTAGATTACCTTCAGCAACACTGTCAGAAATTCTTTCAGAGACTCTTTGAGGATTTATCAAAAATTTTCTGGTATGTTTACAGAAAGAAAATTATCGCAGGATTTTTATGAATGAATTTTAGTAAGAATTCTTTTGAAAATTCCTCTTAGTACCGTTTTAAATTGTATTCCTGTTAATGGATCTCTTAAAAAAAAATCCCAGGGATTCCTCCAATGATTTATTCAGGAATTCCCCCAGGTATTTTCCTGGGCACTTCTTTAGGAGTTTCCCAAGAAATTTTTCAAAAAAAAAACATCTAGAAACTAGTACCGTAAACCGGCGTCAAATTGATCATTTTGGTACTACATTCCCGGGCAGAAGAGAATTACAAAGCAATGTCAAGTTTTACCATTAAAAAAGAATTACTGAATGGTAAAATTTGCCATTGGTTTGTTTGAAATAAGTGACAAAAGGGCAAAAATAATAACTGACATTGTTCGACGAAATAACTAAAGAATGTCAAATTTTGACATTACAATGGCAAACCAAGAACAAAAAAAAATTGAGGTTGAAAATTGCAAAATATACCATTATTGAGTTATTGAAAAGAGAATAATAACAAAATTAGTTATTCGAGTGTCAACCAAAATAAGGGTATAAGGTACCCCGGGACAAGTGGGACCTAAAAAAATGCTAATTTGGTTTTGTCATGCCAAAAGTTTCAGAACACAAATTCATTAATAATTCCAATGGACCCAAAAGACGTTGTTGGTATATTTGTACTTATTAACGTGCATTAAAACTGTTTCAAAATTTTTACATTCCATATATTATGTATATAATGAAAAGTGTAGCAGATTTTCATTTACTGCGTTTCACGGGGCAAGTGGGACCTATTCAGAGTTTTTGTTCAAAGGGCTTAATATAAGTCGCAACAAATGAGGTAACATAAATCATAAATCTCTTATATGAATGACTATGTTTAGAGATTAAAATAAGAAGAGGTTTATGGTATCATGCATAAATTACGTAACACATAACAAATCGCTGGGGGAAATTGAATCAACTCTAGCAGCTCATGCAAAATAAATTGATTTTTTTATACAAAAAGCGCCGTAAAGTGAAGAGACAAAAGATTTCGAAACTTGGTCTCTATATTATATAGTCAATGATTCTCACCAATAGTAAATCTGGGGTTTCGAGATTTTCAGTAATATCTTCTCCCTTACTTAATCTTACGATCATTAAATAATGTTTTTTTAATCATGACTTTTGAAAAGACCATTTCCCTATTTTAATTTTTTATGGACGGTTCCCGAATGCTCAGAAGAATGCATTATGCAGCGTTAAGTGAAAAAATGGAAGATATTTGGAAAATAAAACATAAACAATACAAGCTTTTGATTTTTTTTTGTTTTACCCAAGGTTTTATCATTTTTAACAAGAATTTCATCATCTAAATAGAGGTAATAAAGTATAATTCATCAGTAGATTACTTAACGCGTCAATTTTAATTGACTTTCGTGCTAATTTCATCTTAGGTTGGACAAGGCGAGATGGACCCATAAAAAAAAAAAAAAAAAAAAAAAACAGTAAACTAAAGGTAATAAATAAAAATAAAATATAGCTTTTTCGCTTGAAATCATTTGCATGAACCCCAAATACTATCCTGAAACCAAAAAAGAATTTGTAGAATAACAAATCTCTTTTTAAACGACGAATGTAGTAGAGCACGTCAATCTTACCTAGTGAATTGAAAATTACATTTGAACAACAATAACGTATATGGTCTCTTTATGGTTAAAACAATAACATTTTTTTGTATTCAAAGTATCCGTAGGTGTGATACCTATGTTTTCCATGAAGAATGTTAGTCTTAAAAATAAACAATAAAAAAAATACTAGCTATAGGTCTCACTTGCCCCCGATTCTCACTTGCCCCGGGGTACCTTATTAAGTTGTTTATTCCAATAACAATATAAAAATCGTATAAGTTCTGGATGGAATGTAATTGCAAACAAATATCAAATGTTACCATTAGAATAACCAAAATTCAAAATTTGTCATTATGTTGTTCTTAAAGTGCCAAAACTGCAATGGTTCATCGAACTCATAAAAGGTCTACAATATCTCGCCAATTGCAAAACTAGTTATGATAGCAAAATAAGACATTCAGTAGATATTCTTCCAATTTCCAAATCATTTGATAAATGACAAGCGAATGACATATTTTGATATGATATCTTAATTTGCTATTGATATGTTGTTTTAAGCTCTTCATGAAGAACTCATGAATGGTAAAATTAGTTATGATAATAAAATTTGTTATTCTTTTGTTTTTGGTTTGCCATTCACCTCTACCCGGGTTGTAATTGCATACCAGGAACTTCTAAGCGTCGCAATGATCTCAAACTTCTTACCTGATCTAGTTCATAGATGTCTAGAGTAGGGATGTAGTACCGGTAGTACCGGTACCGAAAATACCGGTATTACCGACCAATTCTTGGTACCGAAATACCGGTACTGACTGAGCCTTGGTACCGGTACTTTCGGTACCGCGAAATCTCTCCCGAAGTGCTGAAATCCGGTTATTAGCAGGCTTGACAGAAACTCCCTCGCGAGAAAATGAGTAAGCGATTTCGGCGATTTTCTGAGGAGTAAAAATAAAACTCAGAAATCACAACGAAAATCCTCAACAGCACCGAGCGTGAGCTTGCCGCGCAGCGAGGAGTTCGTCCAACACTCATAATTGTTTGTTGTGTTTCTCACGTCCACTCACACTCAAAAAGCTCTCGCGAGTTCCACTCCCATAGAAAGAAAGAATCTCGAGGCGAAAATCGCACTCAAAAACCCAAAATAATTATCGGCTCTTTTTTCGTTCCCCTCTTCCTCGCTCAGTTTATTTTTGCCTCTCTGTTTGGGGTTCGTTCGCTCCCCCGCGACGAGGTAAAAGCAAAACACCGCTCTAGAGCATGTTGCAAAACTCTTTTGATTTCGAGGAGGATTATCAAGCCTGGTTATTAGTATAGCCAAAATGCAATGAAAATATTAAACGAAAACATTTAAAACCAAGTACTTCGACAAACGAACACTTCATATATGCAACCTTTCTACAAATCCAGGATATCATAGAAATGATTGGTTTAATAAACGTTATTGGTTTAATAACAGTTATTAGAATCCGCATCATCAAGAAAAAATTAGTTACATCTTCTTCTGTCTTCACCTTGCAGCTATCTGTTTTTTTGTACATGGCGGGTTGTTCCTGTTTTATTTTAGACTGACCAAGATACTGCCTGTGAAACTGCGCAGAAGCTAAAAATAGCTCAAAAATTAGTTTCATACAACTAAATTCTTTCCACTTTTTTTATCTATCTATATTTTTTTGTTTAATTTATTATTTTCTGGTAAGTTTTTATGACATCCCTGAAAACCGGAATTCACAAATGCCTGATAAATTGTAGATTTTCTGGTCAAAATAGATTACTCGTCATTTTATTGAAAAATTTTCCAGTACCGGTATTTTACCGGTACTACCGGTACTGTAAGCTCCAGTACCGAAATACCGGTACTCACCAAAAGTGGTCGGTACTGCGACCCCTAGTCTAGAGATGAGTTTAGACTTTTATTTGTTAAGACAAAAGTTAGTTTTGATTATTTTTTTTTAGGAATTTGCAATGTATTTCTCACTTAGCTGAAATCTCTGTAGGAATTTCTTCATAAATCACTGAAGGAATATCTTAAAGAACTCTTGAAGAAACTTTTGGAAGAGATTCTGAAGCACTCTGAAGGAATCTCTTATAAACTCCGGCTGTGGAGGAATCCCTGCCTGAATCACTGAAGAGAATTTTTGGACACATTCATGTTCGAATTTTTAATGGAATCCTTTGAACACTTCCAGAACAAATCTCTGGTGTACTTACTAAAGAAATATCTGAACCAATTTCTGAAGGAACATCTGTTAAATTTTCTGAAGAAACCGCTGGAAGAATAATCTTCAAAAACATTTCTTGACTGCAGAAAATTATGAAGAGATTTTCGATGAATTATTTAAAGAATTCCTAGAAAGAAATCTAAAGCAATTCCTGGTGGAGTTTCAGAAGGAACCCATAGAAATCTACCTAATAGAAATTTTTCAGCAATTCAAGAGGTAATATTTGAAGAAACCTGTTTTCAAATTTCTTGAAGAACTCCTTTAGTAAATTCTGAAAAAAAGTGCCGAAGAAGTTACGGTAACATGTTTTGGTAGATTTAAGATTGAAGTCCTGGAGTAATTTCTGAAGGAATTAACTTCCGTAGAAATCCATACAAGATTTGCTTGGATCATTGAACAAACTTACTACGGAATCTGATAATGAATTTTTGAAGGAATCTTAAGGGAAATTTCGAAAAGAGTCCCTGAAAGAATATTTTTAGGAATCTCTGTAAGATTCTCTGTGGAGTCTGTGGTAATTTTTTTTTCTTAAGACCTTGGAGGAATTTTTGATATGCTCAAAGAATCGTTGAAAGCATTTCTGAAGCTTTTTTAATGGAATTTTTGAAGAAATTTCTGAAGGATTCAACGAAAATTCCGGATGAAAGTCTGAAGCGATCTATGGAAGATGTTCTAAGGAATTTTTAAAATATATCTGTGGAATACTTTCCAAAAATAATTTCTGGATGATTTTCTCAAATAATCCATAGAGCAATAGCAGAAGGAATCCAGGGAAGGTTTTATAAAAGAGTTCTTAAATTAATTTCTGGGGTAATTCTTGGGAAAAACTTTGGGGAAAATCCTAAAGGAAACTAATAATGTTCTAATGGTGGGTGAAATCTCGAAGGATTTCTCAAAGAAATCTCAAAAGGTATTTATAACTGAATTTCTTAAAAATTCTCTAGAAGTTTTTCTGAAGGAATCGCTGGAGGAATTTTTAAAGAAATACCTGGAGGATTTTTGGATAATTTTATGAAGGTTATCATTAGAAACCTAAAGAAATTTTCTGAATGAAAATTCAATAGATTTTTGAAAGTGATCGTATAGGAGTTTCAGGAGAAATTTGAGGGATAATTTTTGAATATATTTCTGATTTCGATGAATTTTTTAAAACAATCCTTGAAATATTTCTTTTATTTATGGGGATTTTTGAATAAATCCCTGAAGAAATCCTTATATCACAGAGTTTTTTTTTGCACGTGTGAGAGAACAAACAAACTAGAAAACTCACAAGCAACACATTTTAAGGGGGGACACAAATAAATTATGTTTAAGAAATTTAAAAATTTTAAAGCGAAATTAGAGCCGTCGAGAAAATTTCTTAACAAACCCGATGAGTTTGACTATTTTACCTTATTGTTTGGGTAATTTTTCATCAAAAAAAATATTATTTATCATCCCCCCTCCTTGACGGGTCAACGAGCAAAGTGACAAAAAAGAAAATGAGATCTGTTCCGGCCTATTGTAAAAATGGTAAATAATGTCGTTAAAACACATTAGCAATCACTAAAGAGGTTCTTCCGCCATTTCAAAATAAAAATAAATGTTATCTTCCTTGCACGATTAGGAATGGAAGCGCATAAATAATAGACTGGGTCAACAAAGTCGATTTTTTGGAACAATGCTTTTTCGATTCCTTTTAGCGTCCAAAACAACTGTGCAAAATTTGGGAGCGATTGGTTGCGTCCCCGTATTCCGCATTGCGATTGAAATTTGTGTGGAATTTAGTATGGGAAAACGTGCTTTTCTGCATTTTTCTCATAAATTGAAATTTTTCATCTAAAACTATCTAACTAATGACGTTGAAGCATAGCCTAGGATATGCCGAAAAACTTTGCCGAAGACCGCAAAGTGATCCGACACTTGTGAAAAAAGTTATAACGCACAGATTGCCCGGTGGTGCTTATCATTTAACATGTAAAGGAATAACATCAATAATAAAATCTTAGTTTTTGGCCTAAGTTACCAAGCGAATAACTTTTTTAACAAGCGTCGGATCACTTTGCGGTCTTCGGCAAAGTTTTTCGGTATATCCTAGGCTATACTTTAACGTCATTAGTTAAACGGTATTAGACAAAAGAATTCAACTTATGAGTAAAATGCAAAAAAGTACGTTTTCCCATACTAACTTCCATAGAAATTTCAATCACAATGCGGAATACGGGGACGCAACCAATCGCTCCCAAATTTTGCACAGTTGTTTTAGATGCAAAAAGGAGTCAAAAAAGCTTTGTTCCGGGTTGATGCGGTCAAATTTAAAGATTCTCCATACAACGTTGACCCACTCTAATAAATTATGTTAATATCAGAAAGGATTTTTTTTTCAGGGCGCTTGATATCAAAAAAGTGTAAGAGATGATGGGCAGTTTTTCTTAAATTCACGTGTGCGCAAAAATATGAAATTCTGCATAGGGGATTTCCTTATATTTGGGTGAGCGTAAGAAAAATATGCAATATCATAGCAGTTTTTACTTATATGAGGGCGCACATACTTGAAAATGACCATGCGATTCAGATATATTTAGGAGACGAAAGAATACATTCCAATATAATAAATGAAACTTTTTTACACGTCTATAGGCACAAGAAATTAGAATATTCACAAACTGATTTTTTCTAAAAAATTTAAGGACGTAAAACATCCAAATCACATAGGCGATTTTCTTATATTTGGCCGAGCGCGCATATGGAAAATTTTCAATATTTATCACAAAAGAGATTCTTCGTACAAGAATGTGAGAGCAAAACAATCATAAATCTTTTCTTTTTTCTTACATTTATGAAGGCGCCAAACTTGTACTCAAGGGAGTTATAATCCTTTCACATTACACGAGTTCCATATAGTTAGCGCCCCTCTGCCTTTTGCTGAAAATACGAAAAACCACTCTGTTTCCGTCTTTTTTGTGCTCGGACCAGAGGGCGCTAAAATCTCGAAAAAAATACCTAGGCGATTTTTTATATGCAATAGCAAATCTAACGGAAACTAACGATCCCTCCGCATCTGGTGGCAGGAATGAGAACCCTATGAAAAACGTGACTCCGTCAAAATTTGCCATGGCGCAGTATAGGCAAAGTGCACTTTTTTCGCTTTTTCATATCGAATTCCGCATCGGAGAGAAACAAATGAACACTTTTTGGACAGAAAATTTAATTCTCTTTCAGATACACTTAGATCCGGTAGGTACTTACGAACATTTTATGTGATAAATTTAAGAAGCTCTTGATATGCCTCCGGCGGATGATCTTCCGGATTTTTTGGTAGCTGGCCAATCCGGTGTCTGCCGGCGTGGGCATCAAGAATGATGATAATGGAAGCCATTACCAATGGAAAATAGCAACTATTAAGGCAAAATATTAGTTAATTTTAAAGACCAAAAATAGCATTTTTGATGTAAACAAACGATTTTCTCTTCATCTAACCTAGCGCCTCTACAATTGGGGGTCATTCGAATACTATTATAGTAGGGCGGAAATAATTCCTAATTTCACCGAGAAGCTATATTCTTTCATGCATGGAAGCACAAACTTTTAATTTAGAAAAAAAAACATAGAATGTTATGCTTATATTTGCAAGGGCGCTCATATTGGGAATTATATATTTTTTTGGTTTGACCTCAAGAGCTGGTTACCCAGTGAGTAACTTGGAGTAACCACGATGACACTACTGCTGCTCACTCACTCACTCACTCGTTCACTCCCACATGAATATGAAATTTAATTTTGAATTTTACCCATGATGCGACCGCATTTCCGCATTCCTTCCGAGTTAGCATTTGGCAGCGTGACTCTGACATGTGTGTGTCGGTCGGTTCGTAATTGTACCCCACTGGATCGTGAAGCAAATTACTGCTATGCGTACGTAGCATTTTGGCCTGCATGATGTTTAATAATTGCAATCGTAGACAACTTCCTCCAAATAGGAGTGCACGACCGGCGGCGACGGAACGGGGATTCTGGGTTATCCCAGAGAACAGTTGGAAGCTATAATCCTCTTATAATATCCTCGATACAAACTACTGCCATAAATTAACCGAAAACTTAAGCAGTAAATGAGAGTGGTCTCTATCTGGAAATTTATTCTCGAGTAATTAATCTTTCGATAAAATCTGTGCCCCGCATCCCATCCCCATGGAGATTCCTCGCTCACCGAAGCAGGCCATTTGGGAAAAGTTGCCTCCGATACGCTAGATCTCTGCACCGCACCGCACCGCACCGCACGACACGACACATGGCAACGTATAAATTTTCTTGGCTGGCTCTGCGAGCTGGTTGGGTTGCTTTAGTACCTGGTGGAAGAAAGCACTGACGCTGCCATAAGCTTCTAATTTGAAGAACTGTTTCCTCGTCTAATTGCTCTAATAGATTTATCGATGGAAAAGCCGATTCGAGGAAGCCGAACAGCTGTTAGCTTAAACGGTCTTTTAGTGTGAGTATACTTATATACAAATTTGACATCTTTCACCTCAAACATCTAATGTTTATGCTTTTTTGTTATTTTTATCAATCTCATTGGTTTACGGTGTAACCTACTGCTAAAAATATAAACAATATAAATATTTTTTGTTAAACTCTTCATAACAACAAATCGAACAATAATGTCGTCTATTTCTATATTTCTCTTTCGACACTAAGCCACATTTCCGTTCCAAGTTTTAAACCATATACGAATATCTTCTACCCGACTAGATGGGGAAAAACAAAATAATTACAGGTTGTGTTAATTTGTTACAATGATTTTTGTAACAACGGCTGTTAAAAAACATGTACCGTTAGTAGTAAAATAACAAATATTCTAACAAAACTCGTTCCAATTTAAACAAAAACATATCAAGTTGAGATGTAATCATAATAAGATTATATCAAATTTTGGTAGACTAAACATGCGAAATCATAACAAAATTTTAACAAGTTCTGCTATATATTTCAGAACAAAATTTATTACAAGTTTTGTTATAAATCTCTTGGCTCGACTGACCAAAAAAACGAAAATAATCAATCTTTTTTCGCGACAACACAAAAAAATCTTGGAAATACTGACAGTTTTGTTACAAAAAATATAACAAAGATGGCAATAAACGCGTTACGAGAAGAATGTAAGATGCATTTATATTATAATGCATAATATAACAAATGTTGTTGTACATCTGTTTGAATACATAAAACAAGCTTTGTTATAATTTTATTACTTAAATAATATAATTTTGTTATGATTATTGACATGAAAAAATTCCGCGAGATGTTACTGCTGTTGAAATTAAATAAACAATGTTATTATACGTCCTTATTTTACGTCCACTATCGAGGGAGGGGCGTAAACCAAATTGGACGTAAAAAAATCAGAGCACTTACCAATTTCCATTGAAATGCACATACTAGATACTAGTTTATTTTCACCATGTGTTTGGCAAAGTTTGAGTACTTACCAAGGGCTATCACGTGCGGCCATTCACTATTTAGAATTATGACCGCAGATGGCAACACCGATCGATCTACATAAGACCGTCCATTAACTGGGGGTGTTGCCAGTTCACAAGTAAAGTTTCAGCTTCTCTATCACGGGATCGAAAGCAGATAGAAATGTGTCGTCTTCGACAAATTTGTTCAGATAGACAAGACTATTCTGGTGATTCGCCAATTATTTGGTGTTTTTGCCACTAGGTGGCGCTTGTTATAAAGTAAAGTTCTAGACTTCTCTATCTTGAGATCCAAAGCAGGTAGAAATGTGTAGTCTTCGACAAGTTGTTCAGAAAGACAAGAATATTCTGGTCTATATTTGAACTACTAGTACCTAGCCGTTCAAACCCAGGACGTTAGGCAAAGGGGTCGTCGTTGTGATTGTGTTGTTCAATTATGGCCCTCTGTTAATTTTCAACTTCTATTCAATTTCTCTCGTCGCACACTTGCGATTCTATCCACCTTTTCTTTCATTACTTTCGTTACTCCCTCCTTCTTTGAGTAGTATTACGTTCACCGAGAAAAGCCAATAAAATTCAATTATCATAAAGTCATGCGGTGATTAAACCTAGAAAGTAATGTGTAACAATGTACTGTTCATGGGGTGCATTGTCGAGCATTCGAATCACCTTCCTCACACCATATCAGAGATTTTGAGCTAAATTTTAATTTGTATGACCAGTGTTGCCAGCAACAATATATTTTTTTGTGTCCCAACGTGGAACAATGTACTGCACTTGAGGTGCACTATAACATTTTTTTTGCCATAGTAGCTGACAACACTCGTCATGTGGATTTACATATAGCTCAATAGCATACACTGAAATAAATGCTGTTGTAGTTCCTACCGAAAACATGGCAAAGTTAAGAACTGCACCAGCAATTTCCAACCGAATGCAAAATTCTGTTAATTGTACTGAAACATTGTCAATATTTCCATGCGTGCGGTACCGTTGACTGATCATATTCTTGAAGCTACTTTTTGGCATTGAAATTTCGACCAAGTCGACTTGAATGCTGTGCGTCTTGGATAAACATGGTCAAAAAAACAACGTCAAAATAGTATCATCAACAATGTTTTCAGTCAACGGTACCGCACGCATGGCAATATTGACAATAGAGCTTGCTGAAGGTTAATCTAGATGACTACCTGATATTGTTTTACGTTACTTCAAACTACAATGAACATGAACACCATCCCAATTGTAGTGAATTATATTGTAATCACATTTTTATTTACAGTTCAGCAGCGTTGCCAGCTTAAAAAAACTTCGTTTTTTTTTCTACGCAATATGAACAGCTTTTGACGTCTACTTAAGTTATGCAGAAGAGTCTTCCATATTGAATACATTCATATGTATATATTCAGCAATATATGATTCAAATTGAACAGTGTTGCCATCTATCATAAGAAATAATGACATCAGAAGCTATTACTGGTTGGCCTTCGTTGTCCTTTCGAACATTACATGTGTATATTAAGAAAACTTTTAAAGGTTTACAGCAATGATTGAAATGGACGTTTATATAAGTTTTGGATGTAAAAAAGTGGACGTAAATCAATCCAGCATCTTTATGGCGAGTAGGATTTATAAGCGCAATTTTATCAGCCAACAAGCAAAAGACGTAAGCTTACAATGAATTACAAACAATAATCTATTCTCTTCATGGGTGTAGCCAGAAGGGGGAAGTGGAACCGTCTCCCTCCTGGCTGTCATATTATTTCTTTAAAATCGAACCAACTCAAACTTATCAATATTGCAGAATTCCAGAAAAAAATATCTGGAATACTTTGATTTTTAATAATTAAGGACTATATTCATTATTATCATGTTTTTTTTTCTATCAAAAACTACAAGAAAATTCGTCAAATATTTCTCTAAGTACATCACTTCAATCTTTTCATATAATTTTATCAAATACCAAGCTTGGTAGGAGAAGAGAAGGACTTTCTAGAATCATATGCTGCAAAAGAGTATTTAATTCAAACAAACTTTATACTAAGAGCAAAAATCTGGGATCCCTTAATGAATTACGTCAGGGCACCTTCAGAAATATCTCCAGGTATTTCTTCGGGAACTTCTCAGGAATCTCTAGGGATTTCTCCTTCGTGAATTCGTCCACGGTAGTCTTGCGGAGTTCCGAAAGTGATTGTTTCTTAGCTTGTCCCAAGAATTGCTCTTGGGACTCTCCCACGATTCCTTCAGATTTTTTTGCAGATACTTCTGCAAGGATGCATCGACGAATTGCTCGCGGAATTTCCCCACAGCTTTCTCCAGAGATTTCACCAAGAATTCCTCTAGTGATTTCGCCAGAAATTCATCCGAGAATTGGTTCTGAGATATCTTTAGAGGTTGTATCTATTCCCCCATTGATTGTTCCAGTGCTCTTTTTTTGCATTCCTTCAGGATTATCTCCCATAAGAATTTCATCGGAGTTCCTTTAAGGTATTTCTGCTGGTATTATTTCAAAGGTTTCTTCAGGAATTTCTCCATGTATTTCTTTAAGAATTCCGCTAGAGATTATTCCAATAATTCTATCTGGAATTATTCGAAATATTTCTGCAGGAATTTCTTCCAGGAATTCTTTCAGGAAATTTAACCAGAGATTATTGAAAAATTAATCCAGGAATTACTTATAAATGTTGTACAAAAATTACTTAGGGGACCATCCATGAATTCCTTCAATAATTCGTTCTTAAATTACTGCTGACATGGATTCCTTCAGGTTTTTTTTTAAATGGATTCCTACAGAAACTCTTACATGAATTCGTTAAGAAAGCTCTCCTGGAATTTCCCAAAAAAATCCCTCATGGGATTGCGTCCCGGATTCCTCATGGGTTTTTTTGAGTGTTTTTTTTTTTCAACAATTCTATGGATTCATGCAGGAATTCTTCGGGGGTTTGCTCTAAAAAATCATCCCAGGATTTCTCCGGTAATTTCTGGAGGGATTCCTCCAAGAATTCCTCTTGGATTCCCTTCATAGATTATTTCAGAAATACTTTCACCAACTCCTACACGGATTCCTGCAGGAATTGCTCCAGAGATTATTCCAGGAATTCCTCCAGACATTTCTCCAGGGGTTGCTTCAGAAATTCCTCCATGAAGTATTTCAGTGATCCTTGAAGACAGCCATCCAGAATTCCTCCAAGATTTCCGCATAGAATTTCTCTAGAGAATCCTCCACGAATTCCTAAAGGCATGCTCCAGGCATACCTCCAGGAATTCCTCCAAGCATTCCTCCCCGGGGTTCCATGAAGTGTTCCTCCGGGAGTAGCTCCATTTCTATAGTGATTCCTCTAAGGATTCCACTAGGCGTTCCTCCAGGCATTCCCTTACGGAATTCCTTCAGGATTTCATCCAGAAACTCCTCCAGAAATTCATTCAAGAATTCCTCCAGGAATCGCCCCAGGTATACCTTCAGAATTTTCTCCAGGAGTAGATCCAAAAATTCCTCCACAAATTCTTTCAGAAATTTGCTCTAGAAATTTCACCAGGAAGTCTTCCAGGAATTCATCCAGGAATTCCTTCAGATATTCCTCCAGGAATTCCTTTTGGAATTTTATTTTTGAACTCTGCCAGAGAACTCTGCCTCCAGAGATTCTTCCAAGAATTCCTCCAGAGGAATTCCTACTTGAATACCTGCAGGGATCCTCCTGGGATTCCTATAGGAATTCATCTAAGCTTTCCCCATGGAATTCCTCCAAGCATTCCTCCAAGGATTCCTTCAGAAATTCCTCAAAGGATTTCTCTAATGATTTCTCCAAAGATTTCTCCAAGCATTCTTCCAGCATTTCATGCGGGAATTTCTACAGGGACTCCTCCAAGAATTCCCCTAAGAATACCATCAGGAATTACCTCAGGAATTGATCCAGGAATTCCTCCAGGACTTCCTTCTGAAATTCCTACTGTTATTCCTCCAGGAATTTCTCCAGGATATCCTTCGGGGATTCCGTCAGAAACTCTCCGATAAATTTCTTCACGAGTTCCTTCAGGCATTTTTCCAGGGATTCCGCAAAGGATTGTTCAAGGAACTTATTCAGGACTTTCTCCTCTAGGGGTTCCCCTGAGATTCCTCATAAATTCGTCTAAGAATACCTCCAGCATTCCTCCAAGAAATGCTTCATTCATTTTTCCCGGAATTCCTCCTCAGATTTTTCCATGAATTGCTTAAGGGATTCCCACCAGGTTTTCTCCAGAAATTGCTCCAAGGATTTCCCCAGGAGCTCTTCCAGAAATTCCTCCAACGATTGCGCCAGGATTTTTTCTAGAAGTTCCTCCAGGCATTCCTCTAAAGGTTCTTCCATGAATTGCTTCAGTGAATCCTCCAGCAATTCCTTCGAAAGTTCCTCCAGGGATTCCTTCAATGATTCCTCCGGAACTCTCTACTGGGATTCTATCCAGAATTTTCCAGGTATTGTTTCAGAAATTCTTCCAGGAATATCTCCGGGAATTCTTTGAGGGTTCCTCCAGGGTTCTCTCCCAGCAGAAGTTCCCTCTGGAATTATTCCAGGAACTCCTCCAAGGGTTTCTCCAGAATTTCCACCAGGGATTGTTCTGGGATTTTTTCCAGAGATTTCTCCCAGAATTCCTCTAAGGAATCCTCCAGGGATTCCTCCAGGAACTCTTCCAGGGATTGCTCCAGAATTTCATTCCTTTAACGATTGTTGCTCGCCCAACTTCTCCCCCCCCCCCCTCCCTTACCGAAAAGTTGGCGACGTCTTTGGTTATTGTGTGGCACTGAATCTGCATTGTTATTCGACTAGACTTCCATTGCACATGGTCTACCAAATGCACATCAAGCAATCTAGTAGGCGCGCAGACTGTCGTCGTGTCACTACTTCGCGAACGTCAAAAGTGTAAACACAAGTTGCTTCCTGGGGGCACCCACTTGTCCACAATAATTCCAAGCTCCACAGTTCCCTTCAAAGAAATCGAACGCCCCGAATCCACCGGCACGTGACTGATCTTTTATCATCTCATCAAATGTCACCTCGCGACAACTTGATATCTCCACCGCTCCTTGTCCTTATCAGTATTCGTGATTGCTTTGATCACAGCTCGTGACAGTCTCTTCCAGAGCAGTGCAAATATCGACAACGCCATCCCTTGTAGGTACAAGAAGAAAGAAAATACAAAACCATGTCTGAAACCCCAAACACTCCTCGTCGGAAGACGCTGCTGCTGCTACTGTCTTTCAATTGTCATCGAAACCACTTGATAATGGATCACGTTCCACTTCACAGCTTCCGGGGTTTCTTTAATCCCTCCACCCGGCGCAGTGCTCACTTACTCGCTGCTACCTTTGACAGCATGATTTCGATCCTTGTCCTCGCGTGTGTATGCAAACAAACCTTTCTCGCATAGATGGATGGAGCGCAATCCTAGTAGTCATATATCTAGCAATAACAAACGGTTACTGCGACAAAAAGAACCGACCGTTCAAAAGGGGTTCCGTTCCGTGTGTGTATTGTGAACGACTGTTTACCCAAATACACCGAGAACCCTCCCGCGCGCCATTGTCGTACCGTGCGCAACGGAAGAGCTACCCCGAATCAGACAGCCGGAGCGAGCGAGCCCCTCTCCCGAGGGACCAATACGTCTCTGCGACTGACTGGGGCAAAAGAATGACTACTGTGCATACAGTACCTAGTCTACCGAACCGACTGACTGTTGGTTGTGACTTTTGACCAACTGTGCAACCTCCTCCACCATGCCATGGCGCTGAGCTTGCTTTTGACAGTTTTTTTTTGTCGGTTATTCTGTTGTGTTCCTTTATTCCAAGGACGACTCGATTCGATTGTTGTTTCGATTACACATGGAAAAGGGAACGACACTTGACTCGACAATTACAGTTCGCTGGCTGGCTGATGGTTGGTTTGTTAGTTGGGTTCCTTTTGTCGATTCTGTTTCGAGTGAACCTACATTTACCTAAACCATCATCATCCGCATACCACCCGCCCAGTGTCAGCAAACAATTGAATGCCGTTCAATCGACGCCGCCAGAGCCGCCACCCACCAGTATTCGGCTCTTTGAGTTTTAAGCGAGAGGGAAAATTCCCTACGTGGGACATTCTTTTGTTGGATTTGGATTGCTTTTTGACTGTGCGGAAACGGAAGTCGGTAGCTTTGGAGTAGGCGCTCCCAATTGTTCATTCATCAGTGGGTATTGTTTCTGCTTTTCGCGTAGTTCATGGCTGATGCAGTGGGTTGGTGCAATTTACGGCATAATCAGGGTTTCTATTATTGTGGTATGGTTTTTTCATTCTGGAATCAAATCATCAAATTAGTCTGCCAGAGCTTCTAAGGTCACCCAGGTTTCAGGTTCAGACAAGTTGTGTAAACCAAATTTTATGTTGTCACTCCAATAAACAAATATCCTGCATTAATTTCGCGCCCCATTTAGCACTTCAATAGCTCCATCCGGATTCACCAGCGTGGATGTGATTTGTTTTTCTGATCCGGATGACCCTCGCGCTGTTTTATAATCCCCACGCAGACCTTCCGACCCAAAACTACAGGATGAACAACGCAGTAACAATGACGGTGTGTTAATGTCCGTTCCAGATTGTAAATCGAAGTAGGCGCGGTTTGATTGATAAACATTGCGGTCGCATCCCCGCAACCTGGCGCAAATTAGAATAAATTAACAACCATTTGATTGGCCAGCCGCCACCACCACAATCCATTTTGACTCGGATTCTACGGTGGTTCATGAATAATCCCCACTCCTGTTTACTGTTCAGTGGGAAGAGCGTTTTTCCGGAAGGGTGAATAAATAATTTCCCCATTGGCGGCGCATAAAAATGAGGTCAGAGGGTCTAAGTAAATGGCAAACAATGGCGTCGCCACTCGTCAGCGCTAAATAACCTTCGATTTCTCAACGCTTACTGCGAACGAGGTCAAAGCAATCTTGTTGACTGCGCCATCAGCGTGGAAGTGATTCGCCCTCCCTCCTAAAGAACATCGACAAGGCTGGGCCAAGAAGAATGACTGACAATATCCCATTTGGATGCGCACTAATTAATCTCTTCTCGGAGCATACGAGGCCTCAGAACATCTATCGAGATCTCGTATCGCATCCGGCTCGGGGTGATAAAGCACATTGACTGGGGAAATTGACTGAGGTCCATAAAAATGTATTAATCATTCTTTGGAAATGCTGGGCTTGCAGTAATTCAAATGGGAAGAGCGATCCCAATGATTAACTGGTTGTCATTATTTCCTGCTGAATGTGAATCTGGAGATGCGTGTCTTGATACGGAAGGCACTCTGGCATTAATTATTGGCGGTACAGTCACAAATGCTGGAGGCTGATAGCATGAGCTGAACATAGTTTACTACCGTACCATAAAATTTGTAGTTTGTACTTCGTGATTAACGCTTCCACTTGCTATACCTCGGCCATGTTCATTCCTATTTACAAAATATTGGAATCAATCAATTTCCTCACATTCATCTACCGTATATCCTTGGTGGTTTGAACGATACCTCATTTTTTAATATGAACTTCTAGAAAACCTATCTTCTTCTTCTTTTTTCTGGCCAACTAGCACCGTTCAGCGCCAGTTGTGTTTTACGTCAGCTGGGTCTAGAAGCTAGGCCTTGAATTCCGACGCCCCTGGGAGACAGTCACCACACCTGAGGACCCTACATTTCGAACCCATCAACACATGGGCCGGGACCTACGGCTTTACTTCCTATCCGAGGGAAGGTGTGATCACGGATTTTATGTCTCAGAAAATCCCATCGACGTCGACGGGAATTGATTGGGGTGAGAGGTAACCACGCTTACCACTACACCACCGACGCCGACCTTGTTCATTGCAGTTTGTCAACATTATTTTTGTTTTTGTTTTGATTATTGAACACAAATCCAATATTGTGGTGGTGTGAGTTGAAAGCTTGATCTTTCTATGATTGTTGGCTTCAGGAGTTTATTTCGGTTGATATCCTGGTGGTTCACATGTCGGAAAACACCAACTCTGAACTTCCGGAAGCTGCAGCTGCATGAAGCTAAATATTTTTCGACAAATGTCGTATAAGCGGGGTACGAATTAAAAAGTGTCGTATTCAAGAGTGTCGCATAAGCGGGGTAAAACGGTAGATGCAGTATGAGTCACGCTGATCATGAAGTTAAAGACACCCAGCCGAAGGATGACTGAACATAGACAAGAAACCATAACTGGCACAGGAAACCGATTTGGTGAGATCATTCGAATGAATATAATTAGTTTCGTACCTTTTAATTCCGCCTTAATTGCTTATCCTTTGACAGATACGCGTATTTCGACTACCACTTGTAATCTTCCTCAGTGTCAGTTATCCATGGATAACTGACATTGAGGAAGATTACAAGTGGTAGTCGAAATACGCGTATCTGTCAAAGGATAAGCAATTAGGGCGGAATTAAAAGGTACGAAACTGATTACACTTATTGGAAGAGGGTATTCTGCTTAGAGGGTTCAAAAAGTCGG
The DNA here is from genome assembly GCF_035046485.1 of Aedes albopictus. Lineage (NCBI taxonomy): Eukaryota > Metazoa > Arthropoda > Insecta > Diptera > Culicidae > Aedes > Aedes albopictus. Next base: position 10,598,226 of record NC_085136.1, read on the forward strand.
TACAAGATTGGTGAGATCAATTTTATCTAATTATTTCAGTATCATATCATTGTAAATTTTAATTTTTGTATGGCAGGCTTTACACGCACGGGAAGGGGTAGCCTAAGGGAGTTAAAAGAACTGATGACCGGGAGTTCGTGGAGTGGCCAGACTTTTGTCATAAGATAGCAACTTTTTGTTGACTACCAGAGGGATTCATCAATTTTACTTCGCCCTGCTACAACACCCCACCAGATAGAGCAATCCCTTCCGGAATGATTCTGCAGCCATAGATAATCTAATGAATGTAATTTACATTCACCGCGTGGAGAGTTGCCTTCACAGCTCGCTCGCGACTTTGGTATACGTTTGCGACCCCAATGTTATTCGGCAAACTTTCAGATAAAACTACAAGGTTAAATTCATCCATGTCGGGGCCCGTGGCGCAGTGGTCCACACGTTCGCTTCATAAGCGGATGGTCATGGGTTCGAACCCAGCCCCGGCACTTGCAATTTTTCGTCAGTTGCTCTTCTCCCCGAGAGCAGCTGGCGCCTGACCCTCTTCGGAGCATATAGCTCTAACGGACCCGGAACTTGGATATCGGCGAACGCAACACATAATGGACCCCCAATCGGACTGGAAAAGGAACAGCAGCCGCACATCAGCAGCATCGTCGTGCTCATCATTCTACCATGGACAGGGTAGAAAAGTTGAAGCATTACAAGGCACCAGTTCGATATAGATGAATTAGAATAGAATACATGTAGGCGCTGTACAAAGTGGAAGTGCAGCGTCCAATTGGAATCGCTCGCGTAGTGCCCTAGTGGACAAAAGAGCTGTAAATTAGGTTAAGTGATTAAGAATAAAAAAAAAAAATTCATCCATACATTGTTTTTCGATAGCATCCCAGTTAACCACATATCGCATAAGGATGTGCACACGATATCGCAAATCCATGCATCAGAAATCTAAATCATATAAAATGACCCATCTTGTTGCTCAATTGACAAAATTAATTGTATGTAAATCATCAGTGTGATTGACTTACGACGACTTGCATTGTTATCATTACAAGTTGTAAATAAAGATATTTAGATTCACCCCCAGTTGTACTAACTGACAGATCTTATATCGTGTCAGAGAATCATTGGACGTAGTCGCAAAGACTCAGGATATACTTTCCACTATGCCCGTATCTGGCGATGAGCATTGAGCACTTTTACGAACACAAAAATAATGTTGATCAAAATTTCTCACACATTTATTGTTTGCCCTACTTTTGCCACTCAACCGTTTGCCACAACTTTAATCTCCTTGCTTCATTTCACTGGTAATACACATTTACAAAGAACACTCCCCAATAAACCGAGCCGTAAGGGTGCTAAAAACCTTCGAAATAATCGTCCCTCCGATTGATGTGGGTGGTACAAATCGTTGGTTCGAGATACACAGTCCCGTTTTTTCAAACCCAGATTGGTGAACCGCACCGCGATGGTGAACGTCTTGGCAGGGTGCTTTGAATACTTTGGATTAGTGCGTTGCGCCTTCCACAATCGTAGGAATCGGACCGCGGTGGGAACCTGATATTTACCTTTAGGTATGAATTCCAGATCTGCATCGCGCTCCTCGGGGAACTATTATTCCAGTGCACGAATTCGTTGTTTTTCCCTGTAGCTAATAAACACGCACTGCCTATCCAATAATTTAAAAAGCACCACCAAATTTACAGCTAAGAACGGAAATTTAACTAATTGTTTCTACCACGACGACGATGACGACGTCTTTGTTGTTTAGCTAATCAAACTCGCGACAGGTTGTATAAGTTGACAGACAGTAAATTGCGCGTTACATGGATGTAATGTATATTAGGTTGCAAACGTATTGAACAGAATCGCAAGGACTTAGTGAGAATTGTGACCTAATTAACGCATGGGAGCTGACAAGGAAGCACAACCAAGTCATGTTTCACAGATTTCAAGACTTTTATTTTTATTGGTTAAAATTTACTATCTTCACAACAATGTTTAGATGGCTCAGTGGTAGGACATCTGACTGGCGATCTCGAGGTGCTGTGTTCGAGGCTGAACCTAACTTTTTTTTGTTTCATTGATAACGGAGCATCATATTACCATACATCAGAAGTCGTTTTTTGTCTTCTTATCGAAAATTTCGAACATCGTATTATCAATCAGATGAAATCGAGAAAAGTCGTCAGAGGTGTGTAAATGGCCTCCACTTTGGTTTGTATATTGCTGTTTTGTGCACTTTATACGATTGAACTGGTTTGCATATGGTGATGTATAACTCAAATTATGCATACCAAAATGTTAACTGGGATGCTTCTGAACTGAGATAATAGCAAGTGAATGTAAATTTTTGCAAATGAATGGTCGCACCCTTGACGCCGAGGACTTGGGATCGAATCCCACTCCCGACAAACTCGCAAAATGTGAGTTCTTCCTTCGGAAGGGAAGTAAATCGTGGGTCCCGAGATGAACTAGCCTAGGGCTAAAAATCTCGTTAATACAGATTAAAAAAATAAAAAAAAAAGTATCAAGTATACGCAGTTCAATCTAAAAGCTAGACTCAAACTGCTTGAAATATCCGAATCAAGGAGCACCTGATGCTGATGAAATTCCTTAAGGCCCCTTAGCGTGTCAGCTCAAATTTTGCTCTTCTTATTTGATTCTTATTCCAAACAATCATCAAGCACGATAGTAGTTGTGTAGCCTTTCTATACCAATTCCATAAACAAACAAACACCATTTCGATATTATCAGAGGCATAGTAGAGGTTATGGAAATAGAGGAAGAAAACCGATCAGCCTTGATAGCGGACGCCGTGGCACTGGAGGAACAGGAAATAGGAGATGTATTAACTTACAGTGGAATCGAAGCAGAAAATGAATCAGCCAAGAAACATGTAAACAAAAAACAAGAAGACAGCGGAAAAGAGAAAACAAGTAACTTAAATATTAGTGAGGAAGAAGGTGAGAGGTTAATTCGAGTAGCATCGCTAAACGTAAGGGGCTGTTCCAAGTTGGAAAAGAGACAGGAGATAGATAGCATGTTAAACGATTTCAATGTGGAAGTGGCGGCATTACAAGAAGTAAATGCAAGAGCGGAAAGGATCACTACAGAAAACTATGATTGGAGAGTTGGAGCACAAGGATCAAACAAATCAAGAGGATTGGCAATATTATTAAAGAAAGGATCAGACATTGAAATGAAGGAATGGATAGAAATAGGTAATCAAGCAATATCAGTAAGCTTAACGACAAAAGGCAAAAAAATCGTTTTAATCAATGTTCACAGTCCTAACAAAAAAGGTTATGTATTCTATTCGAAATTGGGTAACATCATTGACCGAAACCATTTGAGGGAAAATCTTCTCATGTTAGGAGATTGGAATGCACAAATAAGTAGAGATTCAGTCACACCAGAAGAGAAAGGAAATGTGGGAGAAAAACTAGGTTTCGCTAAAAGTAATGAGAATGGGGAGGACTTCAAGATGTTCATAATTATGCACAAAATCAAAATAGTATCATCAGAAATAGGTATAAATACAGAAACAACGTGGAGAAGTGGAAAAAATGAGAGTCAAATTGATCATGTATTAAGGCCGTTAGAAGGCAGCATTGAGATCCGATATATCAAAGGTTTCTGGACTAGAATAGAAACAGATCATAAAATGTTAATTACAGCAGTGCGAACAAGAGAGAAAGAAAGTAAAAAGAAAGAAAACAAAAAGATTCAGCTGGATCCAGAAATACTAAAGTACGATTGCATTAAAGAAAAATATCACAAAGCATTGAATAAGCACAAGGAAAATGAGAATAAGAGATTCAGCATAGAGGATAAATATAAGGATATTACGAGGAGGATGAAGAAGGCAGCTGAGGAGGCATTACGATCATCCAGAGCACCACTCACACCCATTAGGAAAAAAGCTTTGAATAGACTACAGAAAGCACTTCATCTCACTAACAAGCATCCCGATATGGTACCATACAAATGGAAATTGAGAGACAGGAGGCACGAATTCGAGGAAGCGATAAGAAGTCATAACGAAAGGAAAGTTAGGAATTTCTACAAAAATCTGAACGATTTTGATGTAGCAGTAAGAATTAAGAAATCCTATCAGTTTTTAAGTCAGTTTTTGAAGAGGAGAAAGAGAAAAAGGACACACATCCCAATGAGCCATTGGAATGAAGAGCTAAAGGAAAGTGAAGGACCGGAGATCGAGCTGATGGATATTCAAGACACGTGCCCCATGACGGAACCACCGAGAGAAGAAGAGATGCTTGACATAATCCAGAAACAGTGCAATGGGAAGTCAGCTGGAGCGGATGGAATAAGAATGGAGCACATAAAATACGCCAACAAGGACATTAAAAAAGAATTAACGGAGATGTGGAAACAAATATGGATTGAGAACAACATGCCGGAGGCGATGAATGAAACTATTCAAGTGCCAATCCCTAAAAAGAATGTGACGAAAGGAACAAAGGACTACCGCAGGATTAGTTTGTGAAACGTAAGCTACAAGCCATATGCAAAGTGGATAAAACAACGATTAAGAGAATTCACAGGGGATCCTGATATCAACCAAGCGGCGTTCACAGAGGGCAGGTCAACAGACGACCACATGTTTGTTACCAGAAGAATCCTGGAGGAACACTGGAATGCAGGAAGACCAGCCTATGTTGCAGCGTTGGACATAAGTAAGGCATTTGATAATGTTAGCTTGCATCAGTTGAAAAATATTTTAACCAAGCTCAGTGTGCCATCACATCTTATCGATAGGGTATTGCAATGTATTAGGAGAGAAAAGATGAGAGTTAAGTGGCTAAATCAATACACAAAGCAATGTAGGAGAGGAAAAGGGATAAAACAGGGGTGCCGCTCTCACCTTTTCTTTTCAACATGGTAATGCAAGAGGTTATTAGAAAGGTAAAAGAGCGTATTCCAGAATTAAATATGCTTAGCGAAGGCTCCCTGAAACTTCCCTTAATTTTAGTATTTGCAGACGATATACTGATTATAGCCAAAGATCAAAATGAACTTGAGAGGATAATAATAGCACTAGAAGACTGTCTGAAAGAGGTAGGTTTAGAAATAAACAATGAGAAAAGTCAAATACTTATACGAGTTCCTAATGCAGCGACGAAATTACCGGATTATATAGAGCTTAACAGTAGAAAATATGATGTTAAAACGACCTTAAGATACTTAGGAACATGGCTCACGGATACCTTAAATAGACCTGCGACAACGAAACAGAGATGTGTGAACGCCGCAAAAGTGTCAAAACTAGTGATAGAATTTTGTAAGAAATTCAAGCCAACATGGGAAATAGGGAAACTAATTTATAATACGGTAATAGCCCCATCAATATTATATGGAACAAAAACAGCTACCCTTACCAAAAGAAGCCGAGTTCAGCTAGGGAGATATGAAAAGCAAATATTGAAAGACATTTGGAACAATTGTAGAAAAACAAGTAATATTAAATTCAATGTACGAAAGGAGCTCAAAGGAAAAACAATAAACAGGAGAGTAAGGGTGAATAGGATAAGCTATTACGGACATATTCAAAGAAGACCAGAAAGACATCCGATAAAAACGGCGATGAAATTAAACTTCAAAAAGAAAAAACATGGACGCCCAAGTTTTACATGGAAGAACTCATTAAAACAAGACTTCGACAGATACAATGGAATGACAGAAGAAGATTGGAGACAGCTAGCGATGGATAGGGATAAAATAAAGAAGAAAGCGGAGGAAATATACAAAAATGATGACAGTGAGATTTCAGATGGCGAGGAAATCAGCGATGAGAATATGTAAAACTAAGTGAAAGAATTAGTTTACGGAAATAAAGGAAAGTTTATTGGAACGGGTCTGGGGTGGAATCGGATTCGACGGCCGGGGGAGCAAATAAGTGCGTTTGACCAATAGTTAAATGTAGTTTCGCTGAGTTATAGGAAGCAAGAATTAGCGTGAGAGTAAAATTGTAACTGGAAAAATAAGTTAAACTTAAAATTGGATTGGATAACTTCAGTAACACAAGTAGAAAATAATGTTAAAGAGAAAAAAAAACAATAGAAGGAAAAAGAGTACAAATTATAGAGGTTGTAATATTAAGGTTAGTTAATAGTAGTAGCAGCAATAGTAGTAGTAGTAGTAGTGATAGTAATAGTAGTAGTAGTAGTAATAGTAGTAGTAGTAGTAGTAGTAGTAGTAGTAGTAGTAGTAGTAGTAGTAGTAGTAGTAGTAGTAGTATTAGTAGTAGTAGTAGTAGAAGTAGTAGTAGTAGTAGTAGTTAAAAAAAAATTAATAATAATAATAGAAATTAAAAAAAAAAAAAAATGTGGGAGAAAATGATAGTAACGAGTTAAATTCACAGAAACAAATTAGCCTAGAAGAACGTTTTATAGTATTTCAAGACATAGCCAATAAATTTAATCAGTAATTAATAATATAATAATAATAATATAAAATTAAACAAAAAATAAAAAGTTTGTAATAAATAACAATAGTTTTACCGATGTGAGGGAGGATGGGAGGATTGTTACTATCATTTTAACTCATTGTTGTTTTTAAAAGAAAAAAAAATGCAGTTAGTAAATTTTAAATAAGCATCAGTAGTAGTTGTAGTAATAGTAGTTGTAGTAGTAGTAGTAGTAAAAGTAGTAGTAGTAGTAGAAGTATTAGGAGTATTAGTAGTAGTAGTAGTAGTAGTAGTAGTAGTAGTAGTAGTAGTAGTAGTAGTAGTAGTAGTAGTAGTAGTAGTAGTAGTAGTAGTAGTAGTAGTAGTAGTAGTAGTAGTAGTAGTAGTAGTAGTAGTAGTAGTAGTAGTAGTAGTAGTAGTAGTAGTAGTAGTAGTAGTAGTAGTAGTAGTAGTAGTAGTAGTAGTAGTAGTAGTAGTAGTAGTAGTAGTAGTAGTAGTAGTAGTAGTAGTAGTAGTAGTAGTAGTAGTAGTAGTAGTAGTAAATAAAAATAAAAAATAAAAATTACAAAAAAAAATAAAAAGCATGGGAGAAAATGATAGTAACGAGTTAAATTCACAGAAACAAACTAGCCTAGAAGAACTTTTTATAGTATTTCAAGGCAACGCCAATGAATTTGAATCAGTAACTAATAATTATATAAAATTAAAAAAAAAAAAAAGAGAGAGAAGTTTGTATTAAATAACAATAGTTTTACCGATGTGAGGGAGGATAGTTACTATCATTTTAACTCATTGTTATAAAACAAAAGGTAGTAAGTATATTTTTTAAAATAAGTATCAGTAGTAGTAGTAGTAGTAATAGTAGTAGTAGTAGTATTAGTAGTAGTAGTAGTTAGAAAGTAGTTTATAAAACAAAAACGGAGCACAGTGGGAAAAATTGAACCCGAAACACGACTAAATTCATTTTCTCAGCTGGGTAACGGGTTCTGCCAACGGCTGAGACCATTTTCGCTTGGAAAAAGTGTGCTGAATCGATTGGTGGGGGTCTCATTGGCCGGCGGCCACACCCTGGCCAGCTAGAGGGCCGGAATCAACCCGAGTTCCTTACGGAAATCAAAATCATTGTAATCCAAGAATATTTTCGCACCCGATATTTATTCGGAAGCCGCAAATCAGAAGTCAACCGCACTCCGGATAATATCAGTTGCATATTATGGTCCAATTGTGGTTCCGGAACAATCCGGGACAACCCGGAACATTAGGGTGGGGCTAATTTTTAAAAATCTCTCTGGGATATGATTTCCCAAATGGAAATCGACCTACTAGTCGAAATAAGTAAGCTGTACAAAAATGAGTGATTTTGGTTGATCTCTAGAGGTGGCGCAAAGGATTTAAGTGATTTTGTTTTCTAGAGAAAATCTTTTAAAACATTTCAAACTAAATTTTCAAACATAATTTTTCTAGACTAAATCGGTGAATTTAAAACCCAATTGGGCCAAATTTGTGCTCAAAATTGCGATATCTCTATTGGTTTCTGAGATATTTGAAAAAAAAATGTCGTATTTTGGTATTTTTTGGGTTAGATATCAAAATATGACATATTTTTTTTTCAAACATCTCGGAAACCAATATAACGCAATTTTGAACACAACTTTGGCCCTACTGGGTTTTAGAATCACCAATTTAGTTTAGAAAAATTATGATTGAAAATTAAATTTGAAACGTATTTTGAAGGTTTGCTCTAGCAAAAATTTTACTTTACCTTCTGGGATGCTTGCAGAATTCTTTTGGAATGCTTCTTGATTTTTTTTATAGGATATTTCCAGATTCGTTCCAGGAAGTTTTCAGAATCCTTCGGGTGTGTTTTCAAAATCTAACATGGCTGCTCCTAGATTCCTTCATAAGCTGCTATACAGAAGACTTACTCTAACAGATATTTACATTACATTCATACCCATATTGAAAGTATGGATGAAAATAGAGAGGCATTCAGCTGACAATGAATGTGGCGAAGCACGAATGAAAAAATGAGAATGTCAATTTTCATTTTGAATCTTCGAATTTTTTACTCTCTTGATAATACTAGCCAGCTTGGAAGCAATGAATGTAAGAAATTGATCTTTTTTTAAATATGCAAACAAATTTTCATTAATTAGGTTAAAATTTAACGGGAGATTTGTATGAAAGCTCGTAAACAAACATAAAGAGGTTGATAAGGGAATATGATTTTCAGAATCCTTTAAAAATAATGGTTAGAAATTTCAAAAGTAGCATTTGTCATTATTTTTTCATAAAACTCTTAGAGGAAAAATATTTAAACCCTTGAAAAAATCAGATAAAAGTTATTCAGAAATCCAATAAGCAGTTTTTATAAACAAAACTAAATTATGACTGGTATACTCGTTAAATATTCTAACATAAACTCCATCAGAATGGCTCCTAGATTTTTTCTGATACATGAATTGCAACAGGAATTTTAACTGAATTCTTTTTTAAAAATGTGTAATGTATAAGAACTTCACAAGGCTACTATATTCTTAAATCAGTTAAAAAAATCATTATGATTTGTATCAGGAACATATTGAGAAATTGTCAATAAATTCTAATGCCGAATCTGCAGCAAATCATTCCAGATTTAGACCAGAATTTTTTTACAAAACGATCTCAAATTACATCTGTTACTCCTTTAGGATGCGTACCACAATTCCGTCAAATTGTTTTGAAAAAAAAAAATCTCCAAGACTGGCCAGACATATGTTTGGTAATGATATAATAATGATATAGGTAATGATATAGTATTTTCCTGATCAACGCAACTCAATAATCCAATTCAGATTATTCCTGAAAATCATCCAGCGATCCAATTTTTTCACGATTTCTCTAAGGATTTGTTAAGAAATTTATTCAGAATGGTTCTCTATAATTTCAGCCCCGTAAAAATGTATTTCAGAGATAGATTCAGGTAATTTTCAGAAACTGAAAATGTTTGATTAATTTATAACAATTGATTTCAAAATTCAAAACGGATTTCTAGTATTTGTTTAATCTGCTACGAAATGTACCCAGAAGTTCTCTAAGTATTCCAGGTTTTCCCTGTTAGATATAATTACCTGAAGATTCTCGGTTTTCAGGTGTTTTCCAAGTAGAAGACGCCCTGATTTCATAAGGACTCTGGAGCACCCCACAATTATTCTGGAAGCATCCCAGAAGAATTCAGAAAGCATTCAAAAATGAATCTTGAAGCAATCCAAAGAATTCTGAAAGCAACCCAGATGGATTCTAGAAGCATCCCTGATGGATTCTGAAAGCAGCTTATAAAGGAATCTAGAAGCATCCACGTTGGATTTTGAAAGCACACCCGAAGGATTCTGGAAGCTTCCTGGAACGAATCTGGAAACATCCTATAAAAAAATCAAGAAGCATTCCAAAAGAATTCTGCAAGTATCCCAGAAGGTAAAGTAAAATTTTTGCTAGAGCAAACCTTCAAAATACGTTTCAAATTTAATTTTCAATCATAATTTTTCTAAACTAAATTGGTGATTCTAGAACCCAGTAGGGCCAAAGTTGTGTTCAAAATTGCGTTATATTGGTTTCCGAGATGTTTGAAAAAAAATGTCATATTTTGATATCTAACCCAAAAAATATCAAAATACGACATTTTTTTCAAATATCTCAGAAACCAATAGAGATATCGCAATTTTGAGCACAAATTTGGCCCAATTGGGTTTTAAATTCACCGATTTAGTCTAGAAAAATTATGTTTGAAAATTTAGTTTGAAATGTTTTTAAAAGATTTTCTCTAGAAAAAAAAAATCACTTAAATCCTTTGCGCCACCTCTAAAGATCAACCAAAATCACTCATTTTTGTACAGCTTACTTATTTCGACTAGTAGATCGATTTCCATTTGGGAAATCATATCCCAGAGAGATTTTTAAAAATTAGCCCCACCCTAATGTTCCGGGTTGTCCCGGATTGTTCCGGAACCACAATTGGACCATAATATGCAACTGATATTATCCGGAGCGCGGTTGACTTCTGATTTGCGGCTTCCGAATAAATATCGGGTGCGAAAATATTCTTGGATTACAATGATTTTGATTTCCGTAAGGAACTCGGGTTGATTCCGGCCCTCTAGCTGGCCAGGGTGTGGCCGCCGGCCAATGAGACCCCCACCAATCGATTCAGCACACTTTTTCCAAGCGAAAATGGTCTCAGCCGTTGGCAGAACCCATTACCCAGCTGAGAAAATGAATTTAGTCGTGTTTCGGGTTCAATTTTTCCCACTGTGCGGAGGGATGGAAAAAATGATAGTAACGAGCAACTTATTTTTTTTATATGGCAATTTAAAAAAAAATATGTATAAATAATAATAATAATAATAAAAATGCAGTTTGCATTAATAACTACAGTTTTGCCGATGGGAGGGAGGTTGGGAGGAAGTTACTATCATTTAAAATCAGTGCTGAAATAACAAAAACAGATAGTGAATAATAATTATATTAGTAGCAGAAGCAGCATTAGTGTTGGTAGTAGTATAAACTTTAATTTTCAGGAGCAAGCCAGCATAATTGAAAAGTCTATACAATTGGGAAAAACAAAGATTTTGGTGCAATAAGTCATTCAGTTGACTTTAGTAAATAGATGGGGCAAGGAGGGGGAACCAGTGAATTATCGAAATTACGCCCGGATGACGGTGTAGATTGTCAGCCATAACAATGTTAGAAGACTATAGTCTTGTAGAAGTCAACATCCTTGTAGAATAATTCTTTAGCAGTTATAATGGATTCAAGCGCCCTGAGCATTACAAAATAACCAGTAAGGGTTGTTCATTAATTACGTAAGGGAAATTTTGCAATTTTTCGACACTCCCCTTGGTAAGAGTTTTTGTAAGAAACCCCAAACATTTTTGTAGGGGGCGTAAAGTTTTTCAAACCCCCACCCCCCATAAACCTTTACATAATTAATGGACAGTCCCCACGAGAGTTGCAGACTGTATTTTTCTTCCAGGTTCAACATATCGGCTATTGGACCTATATTCAGTGGTATGATGAATACATAACGCAAAAAAAAAAAAAAATATCATATGGTATTACCTTTTATTGTCAGATACTGTACTCACCCGCAATCTATTAAATTATTGGTTTTATATACTTTATTGCGTTGACATTTCATTGCCATAATCCAATCATCTAGATCGTTAAACGGCTCATTAGTGATATTATTCATTTACTCATTATCTTCAAATAGGAAATTTTCCTGAATCACTACATCAAATAACACTACATTATTATTAATTATTCAATTATTTCTAACATTGATTAGACCATATTTAAATATGATATTTCATTACAACGCACTATACTATTGGTTGTATATACTATATGGAATTGGGAGGGGGCCGGAGTGAGGTGAAAAGATAATATAAAATCATTGTAGACGGGTCCTTCTATCCCAACAGTTACAATGGAATGGTTGCGCCCTCATCGAGACAAATCATCCGGTAGAAAGCTTTATAAGGGATGTGAACAATATTATTCATATTGTTGGATCATGCTGAACGGAGTTTCTATATTTAACGCAACTGTCTATTTACGATTCCACCACATCCCCTTGTGGGCCTCCATTCAGTAGTAGGATAAATTCACATTGATACTATAATAACGTTCTCCTCATAATCTAGGTCATAAAATAACACCCCAACAAAATATACACAAATATCTTCAAATTATGCCTTAATTAATATCACTATAGAAAATGTCATTACATTTTATTTCATTATTATATTATATACTTAAACTTATTTCATCATGATAATTTATATTATTATGTATATATGGGGTTGAGATGGAGCATCAGGTGAAGTTACAGCCGGACGGTAGAGAGGTTTCCAGCCAGAGTAAACAGAGAAGACTGTAGAATAGGTTGTCCCAAAAATTGCACATGGTCGAAAAGCTTGGGGGCTCACCCTGCAAATGATAGCTAAGGGTGTTAGAAACAAACTTTTGTATGACGGCAACTTTCAGAAATGACGTTTAGAGGTCGCCCCGGCGAGATTTTTGAAAAATGGCCATTTTTCGTAATAAATTTCATACAAATATTTTTTACCGAACAAAAATTGGCAATACCCACTATTTTTATATTTTTTACAGCTTGATATAGATCCAAACTACCTGGGAAAAATAATTTACGACATGTTTTGCAGGTAACTTTTTGATACTAAATTTTTGAATTTACTAAAATTTGTCATTTTTTGATATGCTGTGCATTTTACCCATCATAAAAAGTATCTGAATCTAATTCTAATTTAAAACAATTTCCATAAAAAGATAGGAAATTTTATGAGGAAAAACTTTGCCAAAGACAGCATTGCGTTTTTTCTATCCGTTTTAGAGTTATTCACGATTTACTATTTGGTGAAATTTGGATTTTTAGGTATTTTTTTTTAAATCACAGAAGAACTGCCCGAAAACACATACAAAGTAATAAATCACGTATACTCAACAAGTTTTTGTCTTCATTGTGTTTAGGAATTATGGTGGCATCATTTATTGAATTTTTGTTTCCGTTGACAAATCCATTTTCTTTGATATAGAAAGGTATCTACTAGCGAGAAACTTTATCATTAGGTACCATTTTGAGATGCCTCAGTAGGCCATGGCATATTTAACGGTTATGTACTGACAATGGTTTATACGAGCATAATACACAATCAAACGCACGGCACATTTTCTATATCATTTAGAAGGTGATATTGCGCATTGCGCGGTTATAAGTGCGACGATGAAGTGCGGAGTCTCAAATAAAAGTGCGATTTTGCGTCAGATCGTTCCGGTGTCTTCACCGCACTTATTCATTAGTTCGTGATGAATAAGTGCGGTGAAGACACCGGAACGATTTGATGCAATATCGCACTTTTATTTGAGATTCCGCACTTTGTCGCAGTTCAGTTAGCAATGCAATAAACTATACATTCCCCAAAACATGCCGTTTTGGTTTTCAATGATGTTGTCCAAATCGTTCAAAGTCATGAATAAAACGTTCTAGTAGTCCCTATCATTTTAATCAACATATAGGACGATAAAAATGACGTCACTTGCTTACGTCCAAAACTGTTGTTTACCAATAATAGCCTACCTTGTATTATTGTATGTCGTGTATGTGTTATGGTAATCAAATTATTCTAACCTTGGATAACATTACATTAACTCGCTGGTTCATCTTATCCCACCAGTTTCAATTTGCCTCGGAGTATCTTAATTTCGGTGTTGATAAGATAGTTCAAGTAAGTAAATGTAAAAAAGACATGCTCTGCTTTTTAGAATGTCTTGAATTGGAACTTAGTATCTAAAAATTGGTACCTATTCTTACGTAAAATGTTCGTAATCGCGATTTGAATTTGGTATGGATCAACGTATTCACCTTTATTCACATTGCCACTGTTTCCTGAGCTGTTTCACTGATCCAGGACTCATACGTTTTCGTGTAGAAAAATAATTGAGAATAACGACAGGAAAGTAAGATAAACGCGAAAATATGGCTCAACATTTTGTGGAGAATATCTTTAAAGAATCAATAGGCAGTACGAAACTTGGCAAGAGAACTAATTTTTTAATAAATTCTGTTAGTTAATTTCTATATGAAGGGAGTGAATAACAAAAAAAATCAATAAATGATGTCACCATAATTCCATAACACAATCGAGACAAAAACTTGTTGAGCATACGTGATTTTTGACTTTGTATGTGTTTTTGGGAAGTTCTTATGTGACATTTTTAGAAAAATACCTAAAAATTCAAATTTCACCAAATAGTAAATTGTGAATAACTCTTAAACGGATAGAAAAAACGCCATGCTGTCTTCGGCAAAGTTTTTCCTTATAAAATTTCCTATCTTTTTATGGAAAGTGTTTTAAATTAGGATTACATTCAGATACTTTTTATGATGGGTAAAATGCACAGTATATCAAAAAATGACAAATTTTAGTAAATTCAAAAATTCAGTATCAAGAATTTACCTGCAAAACATGTCCTTAATTATTTTTCCCAGGTAGTTTGGATCTATATCAAGCTGTAAAAAATATAAAAATAGTGGGTATTGCCAATTTTTGTACGGTAAAAAATATTTGTATGAAATTTATTACGAAAAATGGTCATTTTTCAAAAATCTCGCCGGGGCGACCTCTAAACGTCATTTCTGAAAGCTGCCGTCATACAAAAGTTTGTTTCTAACACCCTTAGCCATCATTTGCAGGGTGAGCCCCCAAGCTTTTTAACCATGTGCAATTTTGGGACAACCTACTGTAGAACGTCTTTGTGGATGGATTTTTCAACTCCAACAGTGGTAAAGAATTGGATGAGCTACTAATTCTTAAACATTAGCCAGTTGAAAGCTTAACGAGTGCTGCAGGTTTTAATATCAGACGTGTGGAACCACATTATGTAAGATTTACTTCATTTCACAGGTTGCGCATCACTAACAAGCCCGCCATACTTTTAGATCTTCATCCAGTGGTATGCGGAGTCCAGAAAACTAAATTCATTATTCTCAAATAATTATCTTTTACTGCATCATATTATTCGACGATACATTATAGTACATTATTTATCTTCCGTAATTCGAGTGGTTGGTCAACACCGCCAGCAACGCGCTAATGCTGAGAACAAATGGCGAGATTTGTTCACATGGTGATGTACAAAATACAACAGATCGCTAGAGGGTTGATCATAATAATATATAAGCTATCGCGTTAGCCGATTATTAATGTATATATATGTAATAATATATATGTAATAATATATATGTAATAATGTCCCATCATATCATCCAGATCACGAAAGGAATCGACAGCAAATAATATTCATTCAATTTATCTACAAACTGATACCATATCTCATTTTGCTACATTTTACATCATTACATTTTATTTCATTTATTTTAGTTGATTGATCATATCTTATCAGAATAATACATCTAATTATAATGAACTGAAACATGGAATATATAACTATATGGGGTTGGGAGGGTGCATCATTATATACATATACATATACATTTGATACATGTTATACATTATATTTCATTATTATTTATTTATTGAATAACATTGCATCATTATATTTCATCATATTGAATTATACTACATAATTATACTACTATAAAAATATATAACTATATGACTGTATAACTATATAACTATATAACTATATGATTTTATAACTGTATAACTATATAACTATGTAACTTTATGACTATATGGGGTCGGGAGGGAGCATCAGGGCATCAATGAAGTTGTAACTGTACGACGGAGTGGATTGCCAGCCGAAGTGAGGTGAGAAGATACTATAACATCCTTGTAGATGGGTTCTTCTATCCCAACAGTTGCAATGGATTTGACGCGCCCTTCTTGTGACAAACCATGTCGTAGAAAGCTTGACAAGTGATGTGAATCTCATTATTCACCCTGTTGGATCATACTGTTGGAAGGAGATTCTTAGAAACCCGC
Source organism: Aedes albopictus (assembly GCF_035046485.1). Lineage (NCBI taxonomy): Eukaryota > Metazoa > Arthropoda > Insecta > Diptera > Culicidae > Aedes > Aedes albopictus. Next base: position 10,614,162 of record NC_085136.1, read on the forward strand.
GGATTTCGCGTAAGTGTCTCTACTTACGGGTCCGCCACACCCCCTTTTGGCCCTTCATACAGCGGTATGTTGAATTCAGAGCGGTAATGAAATTTATTCTTCACTGTTAAGTGGAACTGCATGCAGAGCAAGACTCAAGCTAGGATGGTGGCTACCTACATACATACATACATACAATTCCATAAACAAACAAACAAAAATAGCACCTCTTTGTCTCGGTAATTCCAATGTAAACATTTCGAGAATATGAATCATTTGAAAGCAACTCAAGCAGTAAACTACTCTACTTAAAGCAACTGAGATGAATGCCCTCTAGGGTAAAATCTCAAAAAAAAAAAAAAAAAACTACTCTACTTCAATGAATAACAAGGAAACATATCCAGATGTCACGAAAAATGTTAGATTTTTTATGTAACAAGCTAGGAATGATCGAATTATTTTGGTACACTCTCTCACTGTTTATGTTTGCTGCAACAGCAGTGCTGGCGGACCGCTTGGTGAAGATTCCGTAAATTATAATGCTTTGCTTATTTTACTAACAATTGTGGTAAAAAAGTTAAAAAATAATCACTCCACAAATTATTTTTGATTTTATGACGCATAACCAATGTGTTTGACTGGATTTTTTAATTGATTTCGATCAATTTCATTGATGCTTTGGCCAGCAGGATCGACATCACTGCGTGCAATAATCGATGATTGTGTGCGCCAAAAGACATCACCGCACTGCCGCCGTCGTCGTTGGTACTGCGGTGGGTGGTAAACACCGCCAACCACATTTTAGTGGGGTCGAAACAAATTGTTAAAAATTTCTACTTTCGAGTGAACTAATGCTTAGTAATCGTGATTACTTGGAAAGATGCTTGTATTTGAAGTAGAGTGAATACATTTTTATGCCGAAAATCTCGCGTGAAATTGATTATTTTATAAAATAAGATAAGTGTCGATTTTTTACAAATATGTATTGGTGCAATGTTGTGTAAAGTTGATTTCGGTCAATGATTTTGAAGAAGCCATTTTGCGATGACACGCTAAGGGGCCTTAAGCCTTCAGTACACGCTTTGCCAAGTGTGCAAATTTTTCCGCACGCATAATCCAACAAGCCAACAGCGGTCTCAACATTGACCAAACATCGGAAATGTCAAGCGTGTGCTTTGCTGTTGGTTGATGCGTGCGGAAAAGTTTGCACACTTGGCAAAGCGTGTACTGAAAGCTTTACAAACGCAATGTACAGAGTGAAGGCCTATTTTAGTTTAGGATAGGACATCATGTTGCAGTGCAGAAAATTAGCATTGCCGGGGTCCGTGGCGTAGTGGCTACACGTTCGCTTCATAAGCGAATGGTCATGGGTTCGATCCCAGCCCCGGCACTTCGTCAGTTGCTCTTTCCCCCGAGAGTGGCTGGCATTTGACCCTCTTCTGAGCTCTCATAGCTCAAACGGACCCGGATAATTGGATATCGGCGAACGGCAACTTATAATGGACCCCAATCGGACTGGAAAAGGAGGACAGCCACACATCATTTCAGCATCGTGCTCATCATTCTACCAAGGGCAGGATAGAAAAGTGAAAGTAGCATAAAGGCAAAACCAGATCGATATAGTAGAATATGAATATAATAGAATATATTTAGGCGCTGTACAAAGTGTAAGTGCAGCCGCCAATTGGAATCGCTCACGTAGTGCCCTAGTGGACAAAAGAGCTGTAGAATAGGTAGAGTGGTTAAGAATAAAAAAAAACATTGATGACACTGTTGGAAGGAGAAATCGACTTGAATTTCATTCGTCGAGTTGGAACAACTGTCCGACTCTGCGGCTTTGGCGAAGGAAAGGAGTTCGATGAGATTGTGGCTACCATAGCGGGGCATGCTAGAAGTGGCGGCACACTAACCGCTATTATCGATCAAATTTGGTAAATATAGAAGGCAGAACCTCGTTATTATTGCACAGGTGGGTGTCACCTTCCTTGGGAATACGGGACCTGGAAGACCATTAAACATACGGCGGTCCGCAGGATTCAACAACTCACAACAATGACAAGACTCGAACCTGAGACCTTCTCCGTCACTGTCGTCTGCATCTGCGCTTCTCCAATCCGGATCACATGGATCGGAAGATTTGAAGCAATATTAAAATATTGAATCAAATACGGCAAATACGTTACCGTTCATGCGTTGCTTAAACATCGCTTTGGTTTTGTATCGACGTATTGTCCAAATAAACATTGACGCTGATCAATGTTTGATTAATCATTACCGCAACACTTACTCATGTTGTTAAACTTTTCAGGGAGCTTTGTTCATCTGCAGCGCTACAAAAGCTTAACAGTTCATTTGTATAGCTAACATACATGTTTTGTAAACATTGCGGCTCTTCTAACAAGTTTCGAACACCGAAACAAGTGAGTTGTGCGTAGTTTGTGTTACTTTGATTATGTGTCGGAAAAAAATGCCTATCACTCGAGTGAAATCATCCCGGTATTAAATGGATCCTGTTCCCGGTCGAGATTGATTCGATTTAAAGGTCGATACATGGTTAAGGATTGAATCGATGGGAGAACTCCTCGTTGATGTCAGTAATCGTAGCTGCTTCAGCTGCCGTTTTCAGCGAGGTTTACAGGGCTCGCTAGTTTCGCTGCCCAGTCTAGTATATAAGGTTAGTACTGAAGTTTTCAAAGTGTAATGTAATTATTTGTTGCTGCAAGGCTTTTATTTTAAATATCACAGGACATCTGATTGTCATGAGCAGCTGCGACTTATAATTAGCAACCATGTTTACAAATGATAATATGGCGAACAATAGCAAATGAGGGTTACTATAACACTATTAACTAGCAGCTAAGAGACGAACCAGCCCCAGGCTGAAAGTCTCTATAATAAAGACAAAAAAAAAAAAACTAGCAGCTGAACAAAATATTTAAGCTACTGTTGTTAAACTACGCTTCAGCTACTTATTGCACCGTGAATCATATGTGGAATAACGGCTTCTAATGTATTAGAAGCAGCTTGTTTTCAGCATTATTACAACGCTTTTTAGCAATGAACAGAAATACTTAAACAACTTTCGTTAAACTTCTGTTCGACTAGTTATTCAATTACCAGTTACATGTTGAACAAAAGTGTTGTCACTATTGTAGAACATTTGTTAAACTGGCATGCTTAATAATGGTTCTGAATTGCTACTTGGGAGTCGCGTCGTCAACGAGCGTTTTTTTTTGTGCTGCTGCTTCTAACTGTACGTCTGTTTGGCTGATCAAATCAGAATTGGAATCGCTTCTATTCAGATTCGATCTGCCGAACAGACATAGGAGCAGCCATCGAATAGACAAATGTATTCGGAAGAACATTAGTGCTTCAGGAAACTTATGAAAAGTGAACCATTGCAAAGGTGCCGAGAAGTAGTACTTTTCGGCACTCTTAAAAGTGCTGGAAAGTACTACTTTTCGGCACTCTTGAGCTAGTCAAGAAAAGTAGGTCATTTCTGCACAGTTTCGGCAATTGAAAAGTGCAATCTTATGACTCGTAATTGCAAAAAGTAAATATTGGGTTTCTTATGATTTTTTCGTCGTGTGATAGTTTGAAAATCTACTGAATTATCACTTTCCAGCTACATAAGACACTAAACAAACTCATTTCGTTTAATTGTAACTCAAGCAAACTTGTGTACGTTAGCCGTTGTGAAGACGTGTGCAAAATTCGACTGCGAAAGTAATTAATTTGAGCCGAGTCTAAACGGGGCAAATGTCGCAATAATAATTGGCTTCTTTAACGGTGTTGAGATAATTCGATAATCTGAATCTGCATGTCAAGCTGAGCCGAAATCCAAATTTTCATGAATTTTGGTGCTCGGAAACCTATTTAAAAATTAATTTGAAGTTTTCTGTAGGGTTTTAGTCACCGTCTTATGGTATATTTGTTGGTTGTTGATGTTTTTCGGTGATTGCACCGAAAACCTCAACAATCAACAAATATAAATTTGAAGTTCGTATGGGAGTGATTTGTCGAATCACCCCTCGTCGCATTTGAAGTTCTAAATGAAGTTCTAAAAATCTGAAAAAAATCATAGTGGCTCAGAAAAAGGTGCTCTTTCGTATAAAATCAAAAAATCAATACATTTTTCTGAATTTCAAAACCCAATTTGAGAGCATTGGCATAGGCAGCCTCCTGTCTCTTTAAATTCGGGCAGCATTCTTGTGGGAATTTGCTATTTCAATTGCAATTTCTTTGATTATTCTAAATTTTTGCACATATGTAAAAATTTCATTTGTGATGTGCTTTTTTCCAAAACAATTATTTTTCCACCAGTGATTCCTTTGTTTTTAATATACATATTTCTTGGACAGCTTTGGCAATTCATTCGTCAACATTTCCAATAATTCTTATCGAGTTTATACAGTGATACATTTGGAAACATTCTCCACTATTGTTTTGTTAGTTACCACGATAACTGAATTGGAAAATCATGCAGCGATTATTTCAGAAATTTCATAAAATATATCACAGTCAACTTTAAAAAAAAAAATACTAGAAATTGTTTCGGCCACTTTTTTTTCATAAATTTCACAGGCAATTGTGTTTGGAATTCCTTCCACAATGACAATTATTTCGACATATTAATTTGCGCATTCCCAGGGCCATTCTTTTGAAAATTTCTGAAGGCAATTCTTTGGAAACTCTCCCAGCGGACCTGGTGTGATGGTTAAAGCACGTGACTATCACGCCATCGAAACCCACTCCCGACAAACTCGCAAAATGTGAGTTCTTCCTACGGAAGGGAAGTAAAGTATGGATCCCGGAATGAACTAGCCCAGGGCTAAAAATCTCGCTAATACAGATAAAAAAAAATTCTCCCACTCTAATTGAGGCATTCTTAAAGGAATTCAGATTTCGTAAGGAATAGTTGAAGGAATTGTCAAAATCAATTCTCAAAAAATATGAGTCTTACGAATTGTTACAGAAAGAAATATAAGAAACTTTCTAAAACGGCACTGAGAAAAATGAAAATATGCATGAGAAGTCTGGAAAGGGATTCTTTAAAAATTGCTTGAGGAATTTCCGAAACA